>NC_081408.1:156508646-156808646 GCF_030272615.1 Cryptomeria japonica | reverse complement strand
TTTCTTGAGACAATGTATCCTATGAGCTTTCCTCAGGTTACTCCAAAGACATAGATCTTAGGATTGAGATGAACATGATATTGCTCTAATCTGTCGAAGATTTTAACCCAGTATTGCCAAATGGCCCTCTCTGATTAATGATTTAGCTAGTAAATCATCGACATAATCTTCCATTATGGTGTGCATCATATCATGAAAGATAATAGTCAAAGGTCTTTGATAGGTTGCCCCTGCATTCTTCAGGCCAAATGACATCACATTCCAACAGTATGTTCCCCATGAGCATGTGAAAGCAGTTTTATATTGATGCTCCAGAGCAATATTAATCTGGTTGTACCATAAAAAGTCCTTCATGAGAGAAAGCATTGTATGACTCATTGTTAGATCGACAATTATTTTGGTGTTTGTTAAGGGGAAGTCATCCTTAGGACATGTTTTGCTCAAATCTCTAAAATCTGTATAGATACAGTTGCCCCCATTAGGTTTTCCAATAGGTACAATATTGGAGATCCAATCTCCATAATCAATTGGTCTAATGAAAACAACATCCAAGAGTTTTTTGAGTTTCGCTTTGACAAGAGCAACAATCTATGGGTGCATCTTTCTAAGCTTTTGTTTGACTGATTTAGCCCCTTCTGCTACAATTAGGTGATGCATGACCAAATTGGGATCTAAGCCAGGCATGTTTGCATAAGACCATGTGAAGTTGATTTGACGCTTCTTGAAGAACTCCACAAATTTTGGTTGTTCTTCTAGAGTTAAGAGAGATTCCAAATGTATTTGGTGAGGAATCTCAGAGGTCCCCACATTGAATTCTTTTGTTTCTTTGATTAGGATCATTGCTCTCTCTTGATTTGTACTAGAGGGGAGGATGTCAAACCTTTCATCCTCAGGCACCTTAGGGAGGTTTTCACCTTTGGATACACTCTTTAATTTTACAATTTTGGGATCAACAAGTGCCACCGTGTGGTTTTCACTAGAAGATCCATGTTTTATTGTGATATTTTTGCAGCTGAAAGGTTTGGCATCTGCCCCAAAGTATGTTGTGCTATTAAGTTCAATGGGAAATCCAACTTTATGATTCCAACTTGGTATGTTATCCCATATTCCTAAAATTCTATGAGCACATCATCATTTTGGAAATGGTCAAAGCATGCAGATTTGGTTTATTCCATTAAATGAGTTCAGGATGGATGATAGGCATGACCTCATCAATTAAATTGAGTTCATGGGAGGCGTCAGTGAGGGTTAATACAGTGGTGTGAAGGTCATCGATGGTACTCTCCCTATCAGGTTCTGGTTTAGGATTTTTTGTAGGGTTTGTGGAAGGTGCTTCTAGTGTAGGAACCTAAAAGATTTTAATCCATGCTTCTCCATAAACAAGTATATCTTTGTGAGGGGGTGGAGGTGATGTGTCTTCCTCATTTGAAGTATTTAGATGCATTGAATAAAATGCCCACTCATGCGAGTCTATCTCTAAATCACTCTCAAGCATCCGATTACTATACCAAGAGGAGATGTCTTTTGAGTTGAATAGTGCATTAGTAACAGACTTATGTATTTTTGGAGGTGGTATTGCTAGTACTGCAGGCACTGCTGATGAGATTATTGGTGCAGTTAATATTGTTGGTGCTGCTGATACTGTTGATGGTGTTATCAGTTCCATTGATGCTGCCGATGGGGTTATTCATGTTGTTGATGCTGATGCTGGGAGTATGAAGGTGTTGTTGGTGTTACTATTGCTACTGATGGGATTATCAATGTTGTTGATGTTGTTGATGGCTTTGATGCTACTTATGGGATTATTAGTTTTGTGGGTGCAAGTGGTCTTACTGATGCTACTGATGGGATTATTATTTTTGTTGGTGTAGGTGGTGTAGTTGGTACCGCATATATAATCAAGGATGTCCTCCTTTGAGTAACTAGTTGATACACGGGCTTGTTGGGTTTTCCTTTGAATATAATCTTAGAAAGAGGTTCTTTTTGAAAACCTAATCCAATTTTATCTTTGGGTTCCAACTCAGGTTGTAAGGGCTTGTGTTGTCCTTATTTGTAATTTCCCAAAGCACTATGGCCATCATAGCCCATTCTTTGCATGATAGTGAGGCCTTTGCCATATTTGTCTATGGGAAGCTTAGCTTTTGGGCTTTCTTTGTTGATAGGGTCTTTGTAGATCCATTATGCCAGATCATCATCCATGGTCTCCTCCTCCTGACTTTTACCAGGGATGAATTGTGCTAAAGTGCAAGTTCTTTTGGCTAGTGGTGTTTGAAGTAGACCTTGGGGTTTTCCATGAGTTATAGGGGATGTGAGTAATTTACCAACACAAAAGAGTTGGCTAAGATTATATTCCTTGGGACCTTCCTCAACCATTTTCATTTTCAAATTCTCTTGCTTTGGTATAGGGGTTGTTACTGATTAGGAGTGCTAGGATCTTTATCGTTTGTGCCTCCTCCAATGGCCTCTTGAAAATTGTTGAGGTTTTCTTCCTCCTCATCTTTGATCTCTGGTTGTTGGTTTCTCATTTATCTTGTGTGAGACATGTTTTTTATGTTTGAGGTTGGTGAAAGTGATTATGAGGTGGTGATGAAGTGTCATAAGTTCTGGGGCATGTACTAATGGTGTCTACGTGGGAAGTTCACTAAGCTACATGATCATATGCAAAAATACAGTCATGGATCATTATGGCTTACTGACTACAGCATATATACCTCGACCATTTGCACATGAACCAAAATGGAGGGTAACTTTTCCTTGTCTATGATGCTTGTGTATAGGTGAAATGCTCAAAATTGGTTCCTACTACCTGGGCCAAGATCGATACTACCATGCTTGATGATGAAAATTAACCTTCAAGGCATTATTTTCATTTTCAACTTCTCCTGATCAGAAGGTTACGTGTTCGACTCATGTTGGGTTAACCAAATGATGCACTGCAAAAAGGACTCAAGAAACACAAGATTAAAATGTTAGTGTTGTTAGTTGCAATAAAAAATGAAAGATGAATGAAAGTATAATCCTAAACATGCCTATTAAGAGAGATATAAAATAGATTATGAAAAGCACACAAAAACGAAGGAAACAAACAAAACCCTCCAAAATGCCCTCCAATATGCTCATAGTTGCTCCTCCCTTGTTCCTCTCCTCTCCAAGTTCCACATGAGTGTAGCCCTCAACTTTTTGCACTACTATGTATGTCTTATGGAGATTCAAGATTATGAAAATGAAGATAAAAGATTATGCAAATGCAAACAAATTAAATATGAGAAAATACCTAATTAATCTATGTTAATTTTATCCAAAATAACAAAGAAAAGTGCTTCTAAATGCTCTCTCAAATTTACTATAAGTTTAATGCATACAAGATTTCTATATTATGGATATGAAGGAATGGGCTCTATTTATAGGAAAAATAGAGCAATGGATGGTTTAGATTAAGCAATCTCAACAAGGGTTAGGATTCATGGGTTTGTGATCCATGTGAGGGCTTTCAACCCAATCCCAAGATGACAAATGTCAACATGAGATCGCTTGAGAGGAGAGGGAAGAAGTATTAAATTCTTGAGATGACTTGAAGGTTACCTTAGGAGGTAAGGTTAGTGTTGTGTTTAATGAATAAATCCTTTATCCAATGAATAATGCCTTTATCCAATGGACAAAATCTTGTGCAAGAGTTAGTGGGGATAACCATGGTCAAAGCATTGAATTCTTGAAGAGACCTATGAGTTAATTGGGGGTTGAGTTAGAGAGAAAGTCTCTAACCATGTGGGTGAGTTGATTTTAACCATTAATGGTTATGTAAGACCCATTAATGGTTTGGAAGACTTTGGGGGTTAACTTTTTGAAGACATAAATCTTTTAATGCTTTTCAAAGACTTTGAGGCTTTGAGAAGCAACTTCAAGTTGCTTAGGAATGTGACAATAATTAGGGTATGGGATTAGGCTAATTTGGAATGGTTTAGAAGAATCTAGGATGGGTTAGAAGAGTCAAGAATGGTTTAGAGGAGTCTAGTGGGTTTGGTGGATGAGAGAAAATAAGATTTTAATTAAAATAAAATTACTTTATGTCAACCAAATTGGTGCAACTTGCATTTGTAGGAGAATGCAAGTGGGGGGGTAGTTTAGGGATTTAAATAAATATTTTATTATTTATTTAAGTGAGGAAAGGGGGTTAAATTATATAAATGTGTTTTATTCATTTAATTGATTGTTAGAGTGTGGTTTAATGAATTAATTTAAATAAATTGAATAGTTTATTTAATTAATAGGAGAAGAGGTTGAGGATGAAATTAATTAAATATTAATTTAATGAACTGATTATTAATTGTAAAATAATCAAATAAATAGTAAATATTCATTGAAATAAGTGGATAGATTTATGTGTCTACATTATCAAATTGGACTTATTCGAGGTGGTCCAAGAATCCCAGAGAAATAAGTAGATGCTTCAGGCTTTGAATGTGAATTTCATTGTGCTCATCCCCAAGTGTGATGGGGCTAATTGGTTAGGCCAGTTTTGCCTTATTTCTCTCTGTAATTTTATTTATAAGATTATTTCTAAGTTGATAGCAGAAAAGCTAAAGAATTGGCTTGGGGTGTCATTTCTGAAGAATAGAGTGGGTTTGTGGAGGGTCATCAAATCTTGGATGGAGTGTTCATTACTACTGAGACCATTCATTATATGGCAGCTTCCAAGGAAAAAGCTATGTTTATCAAGGTGGACCTGGCAAAGGCTTATGATAGAGTCTGTTGGTCCTTTCTCCAGAACATTCTTAGGGTCTTTGGTTTTGTTGATTGAAGGATCCCATGGGTTATGAGTTGTGTTTAGTCTACCTCATTCTGTGTGCTAATTAATAGAGATCATAATGAATTGTTTGGTGCATCCAGGGGTCTTCATCAGGGGGACCCTCTTTCCCTGTACTTATTCATTCTTCTAGTTGAGGGTCTGGGGAGATTGATTAAGTCTAATGTAGGAATAGGTATTATTCATGGTTAGAGTTGGGGTAATGACATACCTCCTCAGTCCCATTTGTAGTTTGTGGATGATATGGCCCTGATGGGACTAGCTAGGATCAAAGAAGCTATAAATTTGCATAAAGTCTTGGATGTTTATCTTGCTGCTTTTAGCCAGTTGATCAATGAAGATAAACCTTTCATTCTCTTCTTCAACACACTTGGAACTATTCAATTGAGGATTACTCATATCCTAAGATTATAGGTCAGTTCTCTTCCCTTGACTTACCTAGGTGTTCCTATCTTTTCTAGTAATCCTCCTAGGGACTCTTGGTAGGGTATTCTGGACAAATTTCACATGAAGGTTGAACAATGGACACATAGATGGTTATCCTTTGTTGGGTGAGTTCAATTGATCCAGTCAGTGGTTCATGCTCTTCCGATTTATAGGTGTATGCTCCAAGTTTCCCCAAAGTGGTTTGTGAAGGAATTGGATTCTTTGGCAAGGTAATTCTTATGGGTAGGCACCCCATCCTCCCATAAATGGAGCCTTGTCAAATGGGACTTGGTGTCCAGCCTGAAATAGTTGGGTGGGCTTGGCTTAAGGAAGTCTACTTTATTTTGGGAGGCTTTGGCGGCAAAATTGTACTGGAGGTGGTGTGTTGAATAGGATCAAGGTTGGGCTAGGATTTTATCTTATAAGTATATGTAGTTGGTCTCGAAGGAGGGAATCCCAAGCTATCCGCTTGTGGGAAAAGACTCTATGATTTGGAGTACTCTCAAGAAAGCGGTTGCACTAATAAAAGAAGGAATTTTTTGGATCTGTAAGAGGGGGTAAGAGGTGCTTTTTTAATTTGATTCTTGGGATGGCTACCCCCCATTATTGATAATTTTCCTAATTTAGTGAATCTTTGCTAGAGGTTCTTGAAGGCAGGGTGGTCTAGACTTAGCAACTTTAAGTCTATTTATAGGTGTAGGCAATTGGAGATGGTGTGGTGGAGGGTTCCTAATGAATGGTCGGTTGCTGGTATCGAGGAAGATTGCATGGAGATTCATGGCATTTTTTCTAGTAGACACTGTAGTTCCGTTAAGGATAGGGATAGACTTGCTTGGTCCTTGAATCCTAAGAGTGTTTTTACTATTGCCAGTGGGTACTAGGAGTTGTTTTCATGTAGATTGGAGGGGAGTGAGGTGCACTGGTGGAAATATGTTTGGAACAATTTCTCTTGGTTGAAGTTTAACTATTCTGCTTGGACTTTGGGTTTGAATAGATGTCTAACCTAGGACAATATTCGCAAGTGTGGGTTCCATAGGCCTTCCATTTGTATTTTGTGTGGTAATGGAGAGGAGGATTCTTCACACCTATTATTTAGATGCCCTATCTCATTGCTACTCTGGAATTACTAGTGGGGGTGTGGAAGCACCCTTATGTTCATGCAAATTCTTTGGTGGAGTTTGGGAAGGCCTCCTATTTTGTCCTCTTTTCTCCAGATTGTCTAGCACATAGGGCCCATTTTCATACTTTGGCAAATCTGGCTAAAGATGAATAGGAGGATCTTTAGGGAAGTCAGATTATTATTTCAAAAACTGTGGAATAGAATCATTGGAATGATCTAGGAGATGATGGAATCTAAATGTGAGGTAATTTTTCTTCTGGATAGAGGAGAGGTTGATATTATGAGTAGGTTGGGTTTTCAAGAGATCTCATGTCTTATCTTATGTCAGGAGAGGTAGACATGCTAAGAAGAAGGTTCAAAGGGTGGGAAGATGGTTTCCCCCTCAAGATGAATCCATTAATATTAACACCGATGGCTCTTGTCGGGGTAATCCAGGTCTTGCTAGGATTGGGGGTGTTGGTAGGGATCTAATGGGGGATGTGGTTTTCTTCTTTTCACTGCATAAAGGGCAACAACCTAATAATTTTATGGAGGGATTAACAATTTTCTATGTCATGAAGCGTGTATATGAGTTGGGGCGGCGTAATGCAGATTATTGTTAATCTGTTGATTGAAAAGAAGGTGAGTGGGATTAATTGGCAGCTAGCAGGGATTGTGCAGTAGATTTTGCAAATTAGTGCTATGATGGAGAAGGTGTCTTTCACCCACATTTCTCGTGAATGGAATAGAGTAGCTGATTGCTTGGCTAAGTGGGCTTTAGAACATGGTGATGACTGGAAAGTTGAGGGTTAGGAGCATCTTTCCCCTGATTACTATCAAGACTTGCATAAGATCTTTGCTAAGGATATTGATAGTTATGAAGCTAGATGATAACTGGTTGGGTCAGTTGTTCTCTTCTAGAGCTTTGAGGCTATGGTTTTCTTATGTAATGTTTGTTTTTGATTATTAATAAAGTTTTTATCCCTTTATTAAAAAAAAAACATTAACTACAAAAATTATACATAGAAATTCCTAATAAATTAAACTTAATCCCACATGACTTTAATTTGCAATCATTGAAAAAAAATTATACATAGAAATTCCCAATTAATTAAAATCGATCTCATGTGATTTTAAATTACCAAAAAGAATAAAAAAATGATTTTCCATGGAGAGGAGCACAAGCCCAGATTTAAAGTTGTTTTACTTAATTTTCTACAAATTATATTGAAGTTGAGGAAAAATTAACTCTACAACTCCCAAAGATCACTTGCATGTAAAGCTGTCACAGAAAGAGAGAGAACCAAAAAAGCTATGGAGGCCAGAATTTAGAGATCCAGAAAAGAGGAGTCATATTGATTGTGCAACAAGAATGCAATTCAATAATTATAGTTGTTATGAAAATACAAAGAGAGAACCCTTATAAGAGGATACTCAAAACCCTAAAGGAGAAAACCCTAAAGAATTATAAGATTCCTAAGTTTATCTTAAGCATGAAGTATAATAGACTAGTAATTAAATAAATAATTATTAACTAATAAAAGATTACTCTAACACCCCCCCTTAAGATGAACTTAGGGAGTAGGTAGAAAACAACTAAGGACTAAAAAGGAATGTAAAAAATGGATGAAAGCAACAATGGGTCTTGACAAGTAGGACTGATGAGGTACCCAAGGTACCATAACATCTTTGTAAAGTGGAGAAAAAGGAGAAAAACCTATGGGAACAATATTCCTCTCTAAGAAGAGATGAAAGCTCAAGTGAAGGACTAAGAAGCCTCCACAGATGAGTGTTCCAAAAGATAGGAACAAAAAAACAAAGAATGAAGAACACAACTCAAGCATGAAATAGCTACAAACAATGTTGAAGAGTAACTGCTGATCTCAAGAACCTCCACTGAAATAGAACATGACAAGGTAGAGAAGAATGTAATCTGCATGAGTTTCTTCAGATGACAAACAAAGGCAAACAACTAAACTCGAAGATACAGATGGCATGAAACACCATAGCTTGAAGAGATGATCAATTGAACCAAGGAAGCATTAGAACAACAGGACAAACCTCCCCATAACGCTGAAAAGGGAGAGGGATAGGTACATTGAAAAGAATGTCCAACAAGAACTGCATGACGAAGAACCAGGAACATCGAAAGTGCAGAGAAAGTACATAGTGTCGTGGAAGGAACACTCACTTGACACACATCATGAGGCTAATGTTGTGGAAGAAACACTCACTTGACAAAGGTAGATGGCAAACAAAAGGCAAACATCAACCCCCCCATGGCACTTTATAAGTAGTACATGTACAATAACACACAAGATGTGCAAGATCCCAAGTATACAATGCATGGTGGCACTTTATCTCAGTATGTTTTCATAAATAAAATACTACAATGATAAGAAGAGACATAAGAATCGAAATAGAAATCCAAAGATGAGACATCCTACTCAAAGAAAGAGATCCCAAGACCTGAAACATCTAAGATATTCACTAGAATGCTAAGAAACCAAAAAAATGAATAAAATATACCTGGAGAAAAATATGGAAAGAACACTTAGATGACTAGAAAGTACATAGAACAATATTTCCAACAATATAAAGTTTTCAAAAAATGGAGTTTGGATGCTCAAGTGATGTCTCCCGGAGTGCAAAAAGGAAACTCTCACTTTGACAGAAAAAAAAAGTTATCAAAAAATCAAAATCAAAAGTTCAAACCTCTAGATCTGGATAGATCTCGGAATGAGATTTCCGACGATATAAGGTTTTTGAAAAAGTGCCTCTGTATGACCAAGTTACAGCCAAAAGAAAAAAAAACCCCTTTTAGGGCATAAAAAGAGAAAAATAAATAAAAAATTTCCTTGATGAAAATTTTCTGATGTATTTGCAGGTAAAGTCATACAAATTTTTGTGCCTCCAAAAATGTGCCAATAAAAAATCATGTCCCAAATGTCCCTGTCATCGAAAATAGGCAAATTATATATCAAAATTCATTGAATAAGCCTTCTAAATCTAACTGTGAGGTCCTTTTGGCACAAAAAAATGTAGCAAAAAATCAGTTACCCCCAAAAATGAAAAAAAATATAACTGCACAAACCCCCGAATACACAAATCTGAAGAACAAGGCCCAAAATCTCTCATGAAGAGAACATGGGCATGCAGATCTAGAGCTCTTATACCATATTGGAGTTGAGGAAAAATCAACTCTACAACTCCCAAAGATCTCCTGCATGTAAACCTGTCACTGAAAGAGAGAAGCAAAAAAGCTATGGAGGCTAGAATTCAAAGATCCAGAAAAAAAGAGTCATATTGATTGTGCAACAAGAATGCAATTCAATAATTACATTGTTATAAAAATATAAAGAGAGAACCCTTATAAGAGGATACTAAAAACCCTAAAGGAGAAAACCCTAAAGAATTATAAGATTCCTAAGTTTAGCTTAAGCATAGAGTATAATAGACTAATAATTAAATAAATAATTATTAGCTAATAAAAGATTACTCTAACAAATTATTCCCCCAAAAAATTATAAACAGTGGTGGAGGAAGGTCACAGTCACGCGGTTGGCCCCATACATCAACGAGGTCTGATTTTTCAATTTACCACATATATGATTTTAAATATGTGTTACATTTGACTTCAAATATGAATTTTATTAATCAAAATATTTAATATTTTTTTTAATTCATGTGAAACATGCAATACTAAAATAAACATAAATAGCCGTTCAAATTTATTTGAAATAGTTAATAAAATATATTATAATTATTAAGAAAGAAAATAAAAAAGCAAAATTATTTACTCGAATCTACACTTACAAAATTATACATTTAAATTTCTAATAATTTAAACTCGATCCCATGTGACTTTAATAAACCAGAACCAATGAAAAAAAAAAAAAAATTCGTGGTGGGGAGGGGCATAAGCCCAAATTTAAATCTATTTTACTTAATTTTCTACAAATTAATCCCCAAAAAAATTATTAAATTATTCCTAAACAATTCTTTAAAATTATTAAATTTAGTACCTAAAATCCTATATTTTTTCGTATGAAAGTGAAAGACTCTTTACGCCGAGAGGCATTCCTATAGTCGCAGTAGGGGGGGAGTGAAGGCATATGTGTATACACTAAAGAAAATGGAAACCTTGGCCATGCAATGTAACCGCTCCAAGTATGCGTGGACAGTTAAAGAAAATGGCAGATGTAAACTTTCAGGTTGCCATTGCCATTCCTCTCCAATGCATGAATGTTACTGTAAGGTTGCGATTGCCATTCTGCTTCAATGTAACGCAATGTAATGTTACTACATGCTACCCTTCATGCTATATAATAATCCTCTCGAGAAGAGAGAAAAAAGGTTTTTGATCCTAGCACCAGAAGAACAAGCTTTCAGGTAAGCGAATCCAGCCCTGTTATTGTCTTCAACACTGATCACTACATATTGAGATCTATGCATATTGATACTAATCAAAGCTTTAATCATTCTTCATTGATTCATAAGCATTTTTCTAGAGAATAGATAATACTGATTTAAATTTATGAAATGGCTTTGATATCATAGCCATTTTTCTTCAATCGGCTGTCTCAATAGACCATAGACTTATTGCCACCTTTGTCTTCATCAATCGCTGCCCTTGATTGATCTAGAGGACTGGTAATTGCTCTACATCACTGGAAAAGAAATCATCTTCAGTCGCTAAAATACCAGGTTGGGAGTTGCGTATTTTGTTAATTAAAAGCTCTGTAGAAATTGATGGATGCAAGACTCTATATAGGACTTCGTTGCCTTATGTTTCCTTTGGATCTCTCTGTATTTCTTTGTGCATTATTCTTGCATTTGTGACTTCCTTTAAGGCATGTGTTCTATGCTTTTGGTTTCGCTATCGAATCCTTGCTCTGCTTATGCTACTCCTTATCGGATTACCCTATTGGTATTTGTTAGTTCATGATTTTCTTTCTATAGCCTTCGTTAGAATCTCTCTGTCTGGACAGATATATAGCAGATATAGCCTTCATTAGAATCTCTTTGTTTGGACAGATATATATGGATAAAACAATATTGCTATTCAATATATATAATATTATAAAATTTATTGACTATCAAAATATAATTGAGATTAAATTCAAAGAAGTTCAAATATAATCTTGTGTAAGATTGTTCTCAAGAAATCAAAATGTTTTTGCTTTCTAATATTCACAAAACCAAAAGAATTTCATGTTCTAGATTCTAGATCCAAGAGTTTCTGTCCTTGAATAGAGCATCTTTCATAATAAATGTTGCTACTACAATTTGTCAAATCTTTAAAAATTAGGAATTTATTGTGAGTACCAAAATATATGTCGAAATTCAGAGTTTGGAAGTTTAAATATAACCCTTGTGTAATATTTCCCTATAAAAATCAAAGTATTTTTATTCTCTAATATCCACAAAACTAAAGGAGTTTCATCCTTTGATCTATATAGTCCAAGAGTCTTTGTCCTTCAAGTAACAAAATATTGCTACTAAAATATTTTGAATCTTTAGAAATATGAAACTTTTTGTGACTACCAAAATATATGTTGAAATTCAAATAAAAGTTTGAGGTCCAAATATAATTTTTTTGTAAGATTGTACTCAAGAAATCAAAGTATTTTTATTCTGTAACATCCACAAAACCAAAGGAATTTCATTTTTCCTTGAATAGAGCATCTCTCATAATGAAATATTGCTACCATAATATATTTATACTTCTCCATTGTCTTAAACCACATTTGGCATACCAATATTCATACAGTAAAATGATATTGTTTTAAAAAATTAAAAATAATTTCAAAAAATATAGAAAATTTCGATTTAAATCTACATTTTAGTTTTAAAAAATTAATTTTTAAATTTTTTTTTTTTGGAATTTGTAGTGATTTGCATGCAAAAAGGAAAATAGAATAGAAATCTTATTTATATATCTATAATTTTTTTAGAAATATTCTATTTATATCTAGATTTTATTTTTAAATTTATTGTAAAACTAATTGTTGATTCAATTTAAAAAAATAAAATAAAAATTGAGTTTAATTTTAGAAATTGAATTGATTTACATGCAAAAAGAAAAAATATAATAGAAATGTTGCTTATATATCTAGATTAATTTCTATTTTTTTAAATTTTCTTTCTAAAATTAAGATTTAGTTTAATTTTAGATTTTGAAATGATTTGCATGTAAAAAGATGAAATAAAATAGATATTTCGCTAATGTATTTAAAAATATATAGAAAATTTCCACTTAGATCTAGATTTCTGTTTTAAAAAATTAAAAAATAAATTTTCAATTATTTTAGAATTTGTAGTGATTTGCATGCAAAAAGGAAAATAGAATAGAAATCTTATTTATATATCTACAATTTTTATAGAAATATTCTATTTATATCTAGATTTTATTTTTAAATTTATTGTAAAATTAATTGTTGAATCAAT
This sequence comes from Cryptomeria japonica, assembly GCF_030272615.1. NCBI lineage: Eukaryota > Viridiplantae > Streptophyta > Pinopsida > Cupressales > Cupressaceae > Cryptomeria > Cryptomeria japonica. Next base: position 156,795,867 of record NC_081408.1, on the reverse strand, counting down.
TTAAAAAAAATAAAAAAATTGAGTTTAATTTTAGAAATTGAATTGATTCACATGAAAAAAGAAAAAATAGAATAGAAATGTTGCTTATATATCTAGATTAATTTCTATTTTTAAAAAAATTCACAAGTAAAAGGATACTATTTTAAATTAGTTGATTTATGCTAATACCTACACAACATAAGTTTAACTTCAGTTCAAAAATGTATAATAATATATTTTATATGAATAAATATAATAAAAAATAGAAATATCAAATTAGTATTTGGTAATATTCATTTACTATTATTATTTAGTGTAAAAGTATTACTTTATTTTACTTTAAAGTTATTTATAACAAATATAGATTATAATATAAATACCATAATATGTTCTCTAATTGTTTTTAAAACATTAGGATCCTTAAATTAATGGTTTCATTTCTTTAGAATTTAGTAAAAGGGAGCATTGATAATCTATACTTAGAATAGTCATGTATTATTATTAACTAAATTAGAGAGTATATGATCCAGGTGGATATATTTTCCACCAAAAATTCACAACGCTCCAACAGTTTTGGTAACGGTTACCAAAAAAGATATTTATGGGGTTTGATCCCGTGATCAGCCACATACAAGGTCTTTGCTCCACCACTCAACCGCGAGATCACCGCTGACTAATATAGGAGGCCGGTTTGTTTTAATGACTAGCAAATCGCTAAAAGGAGATGCATGAGAATTGAACCCCCGACCTCCTAGCTCCCGCAGATGGCTCTAAACCATTAAGGCATGCGATAAATTCAACATTTAAATAGCAAATAAGTTATTTAAAGAAGCACGTTGGGATAAGGCCGAAATTGGAGGTCTCGGGTCAAGCTCGAGCCCCTCTAAAATAAAACATATAAACCCAAATATATTATCAAGACATATTTTTAATGGGCTATGATTATTCTTAAAAGATTTTAATGTTGTTTAAAGGGGATTTTTGAAGATTTATTGTTGTAAATGGGAGATAGGGTAGATTTTCAAAAATCATATGGTTATGAATCAAATTTGGCAAAAAATGTGTATAAAAGGGGGTAGCTTAGGAGTTTGAGTTGGTGGTGAGTTGTGAGAGAATTTTCTTGGAGAGTTTGAGTGTTCAACTTTGTGCATCAGAGGAGATTCATACTGTTGCACTTGAAGGAGGAGAACTTTGTAACTCTTTGTAATCAGAGACTTGGAACTTTGTCCAGTTGAAGGCCTTGTAACCACTATTGGAGCATAATCAAGGATCGGTCACTCTGTTGGAGAGGGACCCGGAGACGTAACCATATTGGTGAACTCCGTTATCAACTCGTGTTCCTATCTTCTCTCTTTAGTTAAATTCATCACTTTATTATTGTTGTGTTTCTTTAAGCATGTAATTATGTTTTTAAGACCTTCTATTTTATCGTTATAATAGTTAATCATACACGTGCAACAGTCATAGATCCTAACATCAGATCAAGTGGTATCAGAGCTTTGTTTGACTAGTATTACAGAATTGAATGCTAACAAGATCCAGGATTCAATGAGGCGAAGGCAAGCTTGAAGAATATAATCCTGAGATCGGAAAACGAAGAACTAATCCACCATCACAGATGGAAGGAAAAGGTGGTGAAGAAGGTCCCGAAGATAAGAGTATTCAGAAGACTCTTCAGAATTTGGAAACCATTGTACAAGTTTTAGTACAGGAGAGAGAGGACAAGATGCAAAGACGTGCAGCTCGTGAGAACAAAGGAAAAAGACCAGGAGGTGACCGTGAGCCTCCAAAAACACCCCCATCTCCTTCTTCTCCTTCTTCCCCGTCTTCTCCCTCTTCTACTCATTCTGAGTCTTCTTCTCTTTTCAAGAGTTCACATAAGCCCAAGATTAAATTGGATGTAAAATTTGATCTACCAAAGTATTGTGGGGAATTAAATGCTGAAAAATTAGATGATTGGATTCAACAGGTTGAAGTCTATTGTAGAGTCCAAAACCTCTTAGATGATGCCGATAGGATCCAGTTAGCTACTCTTCGGTTAGGAGGTACAGCTCTAACCTGGTGGGAGAGTAGAATTCGCGATGGGTCCTCACAACATGGTAAAATCAACTTAACTTGGTCAGACTTTGTTAATGCTCTCAAGAAGCAATTCTATCCCCAGGCCATATGCAACAGCTAATGATGAGCTGGCAACTTTTTAGGCAAGGGAAAGGTCAGTCTGTCCAGGATTACACCCATGAATTTAGAAAGAAGGCTATTGCATTAAATGTTCCATTGTATACTCAGGACACGTTGCTTAAGTACATAGGTGGTCTTCACTCTTATCTAAGACATTCAATTTTGGTCTTGAATCCTAGTAACTTTGATGAAGTCTGTGTCCAAGCCACACACCTAGAGTCAAGAGGTAAGGGTTCTTTTATTGATAAGTTTGATAAGAAGCCATCTAAGTCTGAGAACAAATCCCAAAATAAAGGGAAGGGGAAAAAGATAGCTACAGTGAAGAAAGAGGGTGAAAAACCCACGTGCTCACATTGCAAGAAAGAAGGGCATGATGATTCTAGGTGCTGGAAGCTACACCCTGAAAAGAGGCCAAAGAGATATGGTGGAAACAAAGACAAACAAAAGACTGCTACTATAGTTCAACAGGATCTTGGATCTGACTCTGGAGATGAGACAAAGATCGTTGCTGCTGGAATCCAAGGTAAAGAAAAAGGTAGATCTCTCTCATCAGCTACAAGTTCTTCTAATATAAGTGCAAGTACAAGTAAAGATTCTACTCCTAAGAATGATAAGCAAAGGAATGAATTATTTCATATTCGGGTTGTTATCAAACATACTAAAGTTGATACATTATTTGATTCGGGTTCTCAAGTTAACTTGATATCTGAAGAAATTGTTAAAAAACTTAACTTGACTACAACACCTCATCCGAAACCATACCCTCTAGGATGGGTTTGCAATGATGCACAATTGCAAGTAACTAAACAATGTAAGATAAGATTTGCTATCACTGCAAACTTTGTAGATGAAGTAGAAGCTGATGTAGTCCCTTTAGATATTTGTGGTCTTGTACTTGGGAGTCCCTATTTGTATGATCGACAGGCTATCTTCTATAGAGGGGAGAACAAATACCATCTTTTTAAAGATAAGGTTGAATACATTGTACGGGCACATAAAATAAAGACTAATCTTGCACTTGTTAATGCTGGTCAGATGAAAAGGTTAGTCAACTCTAGTAAGAACTTTGCATTAATGCTTGTAAAAGCCAAAGAGGAAGAAACATCGGAGGCATTTTAAGGATGTGATCCTAAACATAAGGCTGAAATGGTCAAAGTTGTTTCCGCTTACGATGACTTGTTTCAGGAACCAAAAGGATTGCCTCCTAAGAGAGAGATACAGCATGAGATCCCGTTGCAGCAGGATGTGCCACTTCCAAACATTGGCATGTACCGGTTATCAGTCTTGCAAAATGAAGAGATCAAAAAGCAAGTTCAAGAGTTGGTTGAGAAAGGAGTTATTCATCCTATTACATCTCCTTGCGGTTCTCCTATTGTGTTGGTTCCAAAGAAAGATGGGACTTGGAGAATGTGCATCGACTACAGAGCTTTGAACAAGATAACGATAAAGAACAGGTATCCTCTTCCTAGAATTGATGATTTACTTGATCAGTTGAAACATGCTATCTATTTCACTAAGCTAGACCTGCGTAGTGGATATCATCAGATTCAAATTGTAGAAAATGATATTTGGAAAACTGCTTTTAAGACTAAACAGGGACTGTTTGAGTGGTTGGTTATGCCCTTCGGGCTTTGTAATGCACCAGCTACATTCATGAGAGTCATGAATGATGTCTTTCGTCCTTTTATTGATGATTTTGTCATAGTCTACCTAGATGATATTCTTGTATTTAGCAAGTCTTGGGAAGATCATGTAATTCATGTTAAAAAAATCCTTGATGTATTAAGGAAAGAAAAACTTTTTGTAAAGATGTCTAAATGCGAGTTCGCTAAGACATCCTTAGTGTACCTAGGCTATGTCGTAGGGAATGGTCAACTAAAAGTAGACCCTGCGAAGGTCGATTGTATTTTAAAATGGCCTAAGCCAAGTACAGTCATAGAAGTCAGGAGTTTTTTAGGTGCAGTTCAGTACTGAAGGAAGTTCTTTGCAAACTTCTCTTTTATTGCTTCATCATTGCACACATTGACCAGTACAAAGGCAACTTTTCAGTGGGGAGGTCCACAACAGAAGGCTTTTGACACTTTGAAGGAAAAGTTGATCACTGCACCAGTTCTGGCTTTACCAGATTTACATCAACCATTTGAGATCGAGATAGATGCTAGCGGGTTTACCATGGGAGTTGTACTCATGCAAGGAGGTAAACCAGTCTGCTACCACTCTGAAACTTTTTCAGGAGCAGTAAGTAACTATCCCACTTATGATAAGGAACTTTATGCTTTAGTTCAGAGTGTTAAGAAATGGAAACACTACTTAATGGGCAAAGAAACTATAATCCACACTGATCATCAGCCACTTCAGTATTTGCACTCACAGTCTAAACTGCAACAAAGTAGGCATTTTAGGTGGATGGGTTTTCTTCAACAATTTCATTTGGTCATTAAGTATAAGAAGGGTGCCCATAATAAAGTAGCAGATATGCTCTCTAGGCCTCCAGTTAAGAATGCTTTGATAATCCTTAAAAATAGTTCCATGGTTCGTGAAAGTTTTCAGGAACAATATGCTAATGATGAGAACTTTAAGGACATATATGTAGCTCTAATCAAGGGTAAACACGTAGAAGAAAAAGATTACTATGTGTAGGATAACTTGTTGTACCACTTGGGTAAATTGTGTATTCCTAAAGATGAGCAGGCACAGGTGATTCGAGAAGCACATACGTCTTTGATTGCAGGGCATTTCGGGGTAAGTAAAACATTGGTTCAGTTACAGAAGTATTGTTACTAGCCTCGTATGCAGGAAACTATTACAAAGTATATAAAGGGATGTGTAATGTGTGCAACCAGCAAACCAAGTAACAGGAAATTGGGTTTGTACACACCATTACCTGTACCATCCCATCCATGGGAAAGTGTGTCTATGGACTTTGTGGGAGGTTTAGCTATGTCTAGGAAGGGACATGATTATTTGTATGTTGTTGATCGATTCAGCAAAATGTGTATTCTAATGCCTTGTAAGAAATAGGTCACTGCTGAACTAACAGCTCATATGTACTTCCAATTTGTATGGGTTCATTTTGGGTTACCTACTTCTATTGTATCAGATCGAGATTCTCGATTCTTAGGGGAATTTTGGACATCTTTGTGGGGACTCATGGACACCAAGCTGAAGAAGAGTACAGCCTTCCATCCGCAGACTGACGGATAGACAGAGGTAGTCAACAGGACAGTTGTTCATCTGCTTAGAGGTTACTGTAGCAAGCATCCTAAGTTGTGGGATGAGAATCTTCATTATGTGCAACATGCTTACAACCATGCAGCACATTCTTCTACAAAGAGGTCTCCTTTTGAGACTTGCTTCGGCTATTTGCCAAAGACACCAATGGACTTTGCTTTTGGAAAGGACGATGTTATAGATGGACGCCATGATGCAGAAAGGGCTTTAAAGTTCATCCAGAAGGTCCAAGCAATCCATCAGGCAGTAGAAGCACAGTTGGAGAAGAGCCAAGCCAAATACAAGGCTCGACATGACAAGCATCGCATAGATCATCATTTTCAAGTTGGCGACCGCGTTTGGTTACATATCAGCAAGGAAAGGATGCAAGGTGAAGGTAAAAAGCTTAAGCCTTTCAGATATGGTCCCTTTGAGATCTTGGAAAAGATTGGTACCAATGCCTTTTGCCTTAATCTTCCTCCATATATGAAAATTTACTCAGTTGTAAATGTAGAAAACCTGAAGTTGTACGAGCCTCCAATGATTTTGGATGATGAGGCTAATGTTCAGGTCCCATCAGTTGATGACCTTTCACCTAAGTATATGTCAGAGCTGCCAGAGGATGTCATTCTTGACAGAAATCTCAGATCTTCAAAAAGAGGTGCTATTGAGTACCTTAAAGTAGGACGTAAAGGAATGCATCCTGGCAAAGCACAATGGATGGAGGTTGAAAGAGTGAGGGAGTTGTATCCTCACTTACTTTCTGAGTAATCAAGCTTTCAGAGGTCCAAAAGCTCTCCAATGGGGAGGATTGATCCAGGTGGATATATTTTCCACCAAAAATTCACAACGCTCCAACAGTTTTGGTAACGGTTACCAAAAAGGATATTTATGGGGTTTGATCCCGTGATCAGCCACATACAAGGTCTTTGCTCCACCACTCAACCGCGAGATCACCGCTGACTAATATAGGAGGCCGGTTTGTTTTAATGACTAGCAAATCGCTAAAAGGAGATGCATGAGAATTGAACCCCCGACCTCCTAGCTCCCGCAGATGGCTCTAAACCATTAAGGCATGCGATAAATTCGACATTTAAATAGCAAATAAGTTATTTAAAGAAGCACGTTGGGATAAGGCCGAAATTGGAGGTCTCGGGTCAAGCTCGAGCCCCTCTAAAATAAAACATATAAACCCAAATATATTATCAAGACATATTTTTAACGGGCTATGATTATTCTTAAAAGATTTTAATGTTGTTTAAAGGGGATTTTTGAAGATTTATTGTTGTAAATGGGAGATAGGGTAGATTTTCAAAAATCATATGGTTATGAATCAAATTTGGCAAAAAATGTGTATAAAAGGGGGTAGCTTAGGAGTTTGAGTTGGTGGTGAGTTGTGAGAGAATTTTCTTGGAGAGTTTGAGTGTTCAACTTTGTGCATCAGAGGAGATTCATACTGTTGCACTTGAAGGAGGAGAACTTTGTAACTCTTTGTAATCAGAGACTTGGAACTTTGTCCAGTTGAAGGCCTTGTAACCACTATTGGAGCATAATCAAGGATCGGTCACTCTGTTGGAGAGGGACCCGGAGACGTAACCATATTGGTGAACTCCGTTATCAACTCGTGTTCCTGTCTTCTCTCTTTAGTTAAATTCATCACTTTATTATTGTTGTGTTTCTTTAAGCATGTAATTACGTTTTTAAGACCTTCTATTTTATCGTTATAATAGTTAATCATACACGTGCAACAGTCATAGATCCTAACATCAGATCAGTATATGGATTTATAACAATCTATACTTAGAAGAGTCATGTATTACTAACTTAGAGAGTATATGGATTTATCTTATGAACTACTTTAATCAATGTAAGATTGTCATATTATGCATCTTAAAATGTGAAATCATAGATGAGAAGAAAAAAAGAAAGCATATATGAGAAGCACATCAAAGATTTACAATACTTTTACATCAATTATTTTTAGTTATTATGAGGAGAACATCAAATATTCGCAAGCCTATTGCAATGATCTTGAATCTATTTATTAACTAAATCCTAATACTTATTGTAAAGCTAAATCTAACTATAATTCAAATCCTAACCCCAATTTTTTCTTTAAACCTAACCCTAATCCTAACCATAATTCTATCTATAACCATAACCTAAATCCATTTCTATATGATATTGTAACCCTAATCATAAAATTGAATCTACCTATTGTAGACACCCAAAATTGTCATGTCTAATTAAATAAATATTTTATTTATTTAATTATCTAAGCCTAATTCTTCTATTAATTAAATAAATCTTTATTTATTTAATTAATTCATTTATCCTCTTCTAGCCTTATTTCTCATTTAAATAAATACATTTATTTATTTAAATTATCCTTTTCCTAAATTAAATAAATATTTATTTATTTAATTGATCCCACTTCTTCTATTAATTAAATAAATCTTTATTTATTTAATTAATTCATTAGCCTTTTTCTACACATGACACATGTCATTCATCTCTTAATTCCTACACTACCTACCCTCTAATCATAGCCGACCTCCTTTTTACACCTCTCAATCTTATCTCTCCATTTCATATAGTGTCTTCTATATAAGGAGATGTTTCCTTCATTATCAAACCCTAATCGCTAATCTTAAGGACTTGACTACACTATGATCCTACTTGTAACCACATTTCGTTCTTTGTTGAGCTCTTGTGCACATAAAATCTGAGAGCAAATATATCAAGCAAGATCAATGGAGATAGGAAAAACGGAGATCAAAACCCTATTGGACATGTGATGGTATAATCTTTGTGATTTCATTTGATTTGCATTGTCTTAGGTAATCTTCATATGTTATGGTGGATCTTTGTTGTTGTTAGGCTAGGGTTTGGTGGTTGAATTCATTTAGTCTTTCAATATTGTTATTATTGTTATCCATTTTCACCATAAACATTTTGGCACGCCCGGTGGGACTCTTGTCCCTTTGTATTTAACCTCTTTGTTGCAGATTTTGTGTTTTGAAGTTGCAGATCTGACATTTTTGACAACATTTTTGGTATTTTCGCATTTGCACACTTTCGGACCATGTCTGTGTTGTCAGTGATCTTTTGTTTTGCAGGTTTCAAAAATCGTGTTTATGTCATGAAGCCACATCTGTGAAATTTTTAGCTGCGTCTATGCCCATAAGATGCATCTGCATTCTGGAGCCGCATCTGTGTCACTCAGAACCGCGTCTACGTAGGTAAGTCACGTCTGTGTTTAGGGTAAGCGTGTCTGTGTTCACCAGTTTCAAAAAAATTTGGGTTTTTCTTATTTTAGTTTTCGGATTTGGCATTTAGGGTTTCAGATCTGGTTTATTTTGAGCTAACATTTTCAGATCTAGCTAACGAAATTGGTGCAGCTTGTCTTGAAAGCAAAATCATTTGGTTGAAGGCCCCTATTTTCGCAAAGTCTTTTGGGTTTTAAAGTTTACCTAACTTGTGTGCTTGCAGGAAGGGGTGATTATTTGAAACAACCCAAGCTACTAACAACTTTTTGTTGCAGGTCCTTGGCAAGGGTTTTTTGGATTTTTATTGTGTGCCTTGTTTTCATAGACTAGCAAACACTTCCATTGGTGCACTAAAATTGAATCATTGTCTTTTGTGTCTTGAGCAATAGGCTCTTTTTGTTTAATCTTTAGAGGGCCTGTCTTCCCGTGTGGTCATTAGGACTCCTAGTGAGAAGAGAACGACCCAAGTGGTAGCGAGGAAAACCCACCTCTTCAGAACCACTATAAACAAATGTATTCATGGTGAAAACTATGGATAATGTGTGCTGATTAGTTCATACCGACACTATGTCTCCCCATAAACCCGTTTGATCAAATTTATTTGATCATTTGTAGGGCGTAACCCCTACCGGCTGGGAGCCTTCTGGATTTACAGAGCTGAAAGTGCCACATGTATGGCCACACAAGTGGATGCCCTTACTAGCACATTTTTGTTTTAGAAGCCCAAATCCTTCTAGTTGTTGGGGCAGGAGGTTGAACCTCTGGTAGCGGCCCACACACATACGGTTCTTAGTAGAGATACAAAGTTCGCCATGGGGAGTTTTCATGGGGATTGATGCTTGGCTAACCCAAGAAGTGAGTGCTGAGGGTGGAGCCAGTGAGGTCAAGCATCTAAGTATCTGCTCTGAATAGTGTAGCCTCGAGGGTAAAACCCCATGTGGGATCAACAACTATTGTCGTGGCTAGCCATAAGAATTGTGCTTGACTTATTTTAAACATTCAAACATTCAAGACCAAACAGTAAAACATTGTGTCTTTTGTGTCTTCAAGTGTATGCAAAATAATTTTACATCAAACAACACACTTTTTATTGGAGTCATTTTGGAGTCTAAACACTTACAAACATTGGGTCTTCATCAACACTATGTCCTCTTGTCACGAAAAAATAGTAAAACATTCAGATTTGGTCACAACAAAAACGACTTCATAGATTGGAAAAAATTGTACAAATTTTACAGAAACGTGTCTGTGTCTGTCATAATCGCATCTGTGTTGTCTAAGTGCGTCTGTGAAAGGTAGAATCGCATCTGTGTGTCTAGCCACGACTACGTAGAATAGAGACACATCTGTGTCAGGGAACCGCGTCTGTGTAGTATACAGACGCGTCTATGTTTAGAATTGCAAAAATTTTACAATCCAGCAGACAAACATAATCAGTTTCAGAATTCTTGAGCTTCCTAGGTCATTTCTCTAGGGTTTCATTTAGCATTCAACCTGTCTTTGGGTCTCACAAAGTCCATCATTGCTTTACACCTTACTTTACATTCACAATTGTCTAAACTTGAGTCAAAAGTTCACTTGCTTGTCCTCATCATATTTTATCAACACACTACATACAACAACACTTTGCTAAGTGGTCCCTCATCAAGGTTTCTTACCTTTGGGTCTCATTTGGTCTTACTTAGAGTCAAGGTCAACTTACCTCATCAAGAGAAACTATCCTCTCTTTGGAAGCCACACCTACTCTACTACATACATACTTGGTCTTACACTTTGGACATTGCAAGTACACCTCAGATTCATTTACACTCCATCCAACTCTTGGTCTTCCATACTTTTTCCATTTTCATCTAGTCTCACACATCTTGATCAATACCTAGTTCATGGTTGAAACTCGTCTTCAAAAATCTAGGAGAGAAACTAAAGAGGCTCAAGAGTCCACAAACATGAGTTCTTATAAGTATGACAATGATGTCTTTTTCAATACTAATCATAACACATTACCTGACATGGATGCCTATAGAAACATTCCAAATGTTGAGAACATGGGCACTACAAACAACAATGATACACACAATGACAATATGGACAATTTCTCAATACATTCAGCAGATGTGGAAGAATCCATTATGAATCCCCATTTCAATCGGTTGGTTGAGGAAATAATGAGGAGGGATAGACAATACTTCTTACAAATGATGGCACAAAGTGGAGCCAAGATACCTCATGATTTTGACATGTCTCAAATAATGGAAAATAGACCTTTGCAACAAACTCACTCCAACATGGATCAAAGGAGGCCTAATAGTGGAGGCAATAGAGGACCACATATGGTACCTGAATCACCATCATCTTTGTTTCAAAAACCAGAGGTCCCACATACACATGGTCAAGCATATGACACTCACCTTCGCAAACCATTATGGAAGTCTTATGCAGACAGACATGCTCAATCACATACCAATGCTAGGTATCAACCACCATAGCAATTGGATATTCAAAGGCATGCTCAAAATTTGGACACAAGGAAACCCCATGTCAAATTTGGGGGCAACACAGTAGAACATGACATGCCTATAGAGTATGGTATACATGCACAAAATAGATATGGTGTTCCTCAACATGAATCTATACCAAGTGGTCCATATATGCAGCATCACTATAGACCTCCTCCATATGAACATGTATATGATCAATATCATCCATATATGCAACATGCTCCTCCTCCAATTGGTGCCTCAAACATGGGATATGGTCTAAGAAGTCGATCTCCATCTAAGAGCAATTTGGAGCAACAAATCAGGGACTTACAAAAGAAAATGGAGGACATAAATACATCGAAGCCAACATACACAATGAGATACATATGTCCTTATCCATTCGACAAGAGCATTCCAATGCCTCCATTTCCTACACACTTTGTGGTGCCTAAATTTGATAAGTATAGAGGAAAAGGGGATCCTAAGGCACACATAAGACAGTTTTTCATAGCTTGCATCGAAGTAGCAGTAGAAGAGACATATTTGATGAGATTATTCCCACAAAGCTTAGGTGATCAAGCTATGGAATGGTTCTCCCAACTCCCACCTGGTATTAAGTCATGGGGTGACTTAGCAAAGGCATTTATTCAACATTTCTCCTACAATATAGAGATAGACATATCAGTCACTACTTTATACAACACCAAGCAAAAAGAGGGAGAGTCTTTTGCATCATTTTTACAAAGATGGAGAAATCTAGCCAGCAGATGCTCTTGTGAAATTCCACAAAAACAAATGGTAGAGATGTTCACACAAAATGTTAACAAAGACATTGGCTATGATCTAAGGAAAGCTTGTTTGTCCACCTTCAGGGACGTTATTGAAAAAGGCTTAGCAACAGAAAAGGTCCTAATTGAGCAAGGAGTCATTAAGATATTTAAGGAGAACAAAGATGACTTTAAAGGAAAAGACAAGCCAAGATTTTGGAATAAAAACAAGAACACAGTCAATGATGGTGTTGTTGATGCCAATACAGTGCAACCCAAATTCATCTTTTCGGGATCAAGTTCTACAAACAATCAAGTGAATACTCAAACAACTTCCAGATCATGAAGGAAGTACACCCCATTGGGAGAACCACTTGAGTCAGTCTTCAAAAAGCTAGTGGCAAACAAGGTAATCACAGTTCCAGATTTTCCTCCATATGAACCAAAGGTTAAACCAAATTGGTGGAATGATGACAAGTATTGTGAATCTCATAAGAGCAAGGGTCACAAGACAGGAAATTGTCATCGACTGAAGAACATCGTACAAGATCTCATTGATAGAGGTGACATTGAGATTGAGGGACACTCATCCAATCAAGAACATGAGATGTTTAAGGAACCATTCCCAAAGCATGGCAAGGGAAAAGCTAAAGCCACAGATGATCAAACCAACTATACCAGAACATCTTACAACTATGATTCAACCATCAATCACATCTCGATGGACAATTATGTCTCTACTATTATCATCAAGGACAAAAACCCTGAGAATCCTACTCAGAGACCTAAGATTGTCCTAAAAGGTGTTGGATCTTCTTCCGAACCTACTTTTGAATGTCATGTTACAACCCGTCGAGGTAAAATTACTTTGCTAGGTGCTTCAACCAAAAACACCACTTCTTCATCAACCAAACCTGAATATGACCTTATAGAACAGTTAGGGAAGACACCTGCGCTCATCTCCATACTTGAGCTCTTACGCATATCCCCCACTCATAAAGCTATTCTTGACAAAATCTTGAGAGATACCGCCATTCCTACTGATCTAAACGTGGACCAGTTTCAAGCCATGGTGGGATACCTTTCCATTCCACACTCCCTTACATTCACAGAAGCCGATGATGCCTCCGTGAGTCAGCCACATAATGCACCACTACATGTTGAAGCCTTCATACACAAACATCGAATAAAGCGAGTCCTGATAGATGGAGGAGCTGGTCTAAACATTTGTACATTGAGCACAATTAAACAATTGGGATATTCTAATAAAGCTGTGAATTCTACAAATCAAATCACCATCAAAGCATATGATGATGAAGAGCGCTCATCCAAGGGCACAGTCACCTTACCTCTTAGAGTTGGGCTAGTCACAAAGGATGTGGTTTGTCAGGTCTTGGATCTAGATCTCACTTATAATATATTGCTAGGACGTCCTTGGATTCATGAAATGAGGGCAGTCCCATCAACATATCACCAATGCATTAAGTTTCCTCACAATGGAGTCAAAGTAACAGTTAATGGTGATCCTAATCCATTCATATATTGCAATAACCTGAGATCACAAACTGAGACCATCATTCCTAGTAATCGTGAAGCTATTCCTTCTTCAACATACATTGATCCTGAGTCATTGAAACCTTCGACATCAAAGAAAGGTGAGCTTAAAGGCAAATTTTAGGAAAAAGGCATGGGAGAATACACTTTAAATTAGACCATGTACTTACGACAAGTCATGAGTTCCCCAAAAGAATATGGAAGACCACATCCTAACAAGCAAGTATCCATTGTGGTACTCGAATGGGACCCTACTACCTTTCAAAGATGGGGTGAACTAGAAGAGGAAGACTTATACAAAATGCTCTATAAAGACATTGAAGATGACACACAAGATCACATCAATATACCTTGTGAGAAATATGGCAAAGGCTTCAAGATTCTACAAAAATTTGGGTATGATGGAAAAAGCCCTCTTGGGTTACGAAAGGAGGGTATCCTTGAACCTTTACAACCTGAATTGACTTTCAAAAAGGAACGCTCAAAGGGACTTGGTTTCCTGACTTCCAAGGTCCACACTAAAAGCACAAAAGAAGCATTACAAATCAAAGCTGCCAAAATTCAACAAGAGGATCGCTATTCCACAGACTCCAATGAATGGGAATGGGCTTCAGACAAATCCTCTAATGACTATGAGCTCACCGAGACATTCAGAGAGCCAGATGAACCCACAGAAGAAGAGGAATTTTATAAAAAGTTCAGAGTTGGTCAAGGAACAACCCATGAGGATTCCACACAGTCCTTGTCTCAAGGTTCTAGGTTGAAATCACACAGGATGAGAACACCTGTCCCAGAATGTGCTACTAGTGATGACAATTTGGATTTGCTCGTGATCGAAACTAATGAGGAGAGTGCCATCGATGACCTCGATAATTACCTTGACATACCCGAATATAACTATATCTTCACTCTTAGCCCTGCTAACTCCAAAGACATTAAAGGCCTTCCCCTTGTTCACCATCAATTCGTTGATTGGGATTATGAAGGACCAGCACAATTTGACACATTCCAAAATGATGACGCTATTATTGACTATCTTGGCATACAAGATTATCTTCCCCCTGGGGACCATAAAGCAGGCTACACTATAGAACTCAACAACATGGCATATTTTGGTGAGGGTGTCGGACCTTCCAGTTGCAAAAATGTGAAAATAAGAACAAACCAAGGGTCTTATGGCGAAAACCACACCGTGGCACTATTTGACCCCAAAAAAGTAAAAAGAAAGGACGTATTTGAGGGCGAAAACCTCTCTGAGGCACCCGAAGATGGAAGGCTCGACATTCTCCCAACATCATATGAGGAAAAGTCATCCATGTTGTTAGAGGAGACTATCAAAACAAACATTGGTATAGAAGAGGTTCCACACAACATATTCATGGCTCAATCATTGACAGAGTCCAAAAGGTCAAAATTCATAAGTTTCTTCAAAGAACGACAAATCAACTTTGCATGGTCATACATTGATATGCCTGGACTAGATCCGGATTTGGTAATGCATCATTTGACAGTCAAACCGGGGGCAAAGCCAATGAAACAGAAATTAAGAAAAATGCATCCACAAGTGGCATTACTAGTCAAAGAAGAACTTGAGAAATTATTGGATGTCGGATTCTTATGCCCAATTGATTATCCTGAATGGATCTCCAATCTAGTGCCTGTCAGTAAATCGGATCGCAACATCAGAATATGTACAGATTTCAGAGACATCAACAAAGCTTGTCCAAAGGATGACTTTCCATTACCAAATATTGACTTGATTGTTGATCTCACAGCGGGTCATGAAATGTTATCATTGATGGATGGATTTTCTGGTTATAATCAAATAAGGATTGCACCCAAGGATCAACACAAAACATCATTCACTTGTCCTTGGGGAGCTTTCTACTGGAATGTCATGCCCTTTGGGCTAAAAAATGTAGGTGCTACATATCAAAGAGCAATGACTACTATCTTTCATGATATCATGCATGTAACCGTGGAAGATTATGTTGATGATCTCTTGGGTAAATCAATAGATAGAGATACACATTTGGACATACTTTCAGTCATCTTTGATTGGTTAGAAAAGTACAAAGTAAGATTAAACCCCAAGAAATGTGTCTTTGGAGTAACCTCTGGGAAGCTCCTAGGATTCATTGTGTCCAAAACAGGAATCGAAGTTGATCCAGCAAAAGTCAAGGCCATCTTGGAGATGCAACTGCCTAGAAATATTAGTCAACTTCTATCCTTACAGGGAAGACTTAGTCTATAAGGAGATTCATAGCACAACTTGCAGATAAGTGTAATCCTTTTCAACACCTGTTACATAAAAACATCAAATTCAAATGGGATGATAACTGTCAATAGGCTTTTCAGTCGCTTAAAGATTATCTTTTGAATATGCCAGTTTTGATGCCACCAGTTCCAGATCAACCTCTGTTACTAGACATATCAGCTACTCCAACAGCACTGGGGGCACTCTTAGCACAACAAATTGCTGAGGGCAAGGAAAAGGCAGTATACTATATCAGTCGCACATTGGTGGGATATGAGCTAAATTACACACCAATTGAGCGTGCATGTCTCGTCGTGGTCTTTGCTTCATAGAAACTATAACATTACATGCTCACTCATAAGACTAAGTTGATTGCAAGAATCGATCCGTTGAAATACCTTCTCAATAAAGCAACACTTACTGGGCAACTAGCCAAATGGGTAATGATCCTGAGTGAATTTGACATTAGGTATGTGGACAAGAAAGCAATAAAAGGACAAGCCATCACAGAGCAATTAGCAGATGCTCCCATGATTGATGATGTTCCTCTAAGTTCAAAATTTCCAGATGAATCCATTTTAGCAATATCACATGCAAAACCATGGCAAATATACTTTGACGGCTCATACACACAGCATGGGGCAGGAGCTGGCATCCTCTTTATAACTCCTCAAGGAGACTCTATACCAAAATCATACCACTTATCATTTCCTTGCACTAACAATATAGTGGAATATGAGGCATTAACAATTGGATTACGGATTACAGTTCAGTGGAAGATCCAGTAACTTCATGTTTTTGGGGATTCTCAACTAGTCATCCATCAAGCAACTAATGATTACCAAACAAAAGATGAAAAATTAATGCCTTACAAACAAATTATGGATGAACTGAAACAACACTTCACAAAGATAGATTTTGAGCAGATACCAAGAGAGCAGAATCGCGCCGCAGATGCCATGGCTACAATTGCTTCACTGATCGATCTACCTCTGAATGAGACCTGCTATGAGTTCTTGGTGGATAACCTTTTGATCCCGTCATATGAGATCACTCCTACTGAGATGATATGTGTTGTCAGTCCTGAGTCCCAGTTATATGGTTCCATCTTCACATACGTTCGTGACAATACCCTACCTCCTAATCTATCAAATAACCAACGTCACACTTTCATTTGCCAATCCTCTCGATATGTCATTTTAGCTGATATCCTATACCGGTAAGGTCTAGATGGCACTCTTCTTAGATGTTTAGAAAGCGATGAAGCTCAGATTGCGTTACATGAAGTACATGAAGGGATATGTGGTCCACATACTAGTGGTCCTACCTTGGCCAAGAAACTCATTAGGAATGGATATTACTGGCCCAATATGGAAAAAGACTCATATCAGTTTGTCATGAAAAGTAAATAATGTCAAATTCATGGAGACTTCATACATGCACCAGCACAAGAACTACAACCACTTGCGTCTCCTTGGCCCTTTTGTCAGTGGGGACTCGATCTCATAGGCAAGATTCACCCTCCTTCTTCTAATGGTCATAAATTCATTATCACTGCCATAGAGTATTTCAAAAAATGGATTGAAGTCGTGCCTCTCACACAAGTCACTGGAAAATAGATTGCTACATTCATCCTTAATTATATCATTTGCCGATACGGTATTCCTGTTTCTATTATTACTGATAACGGGCATCCCTTCAAAAATTAGGATGTTCGTGAACTCTGTGACCCCTTCCATATTTCCCATCATTTCTCCACACCATATTACCCCCAAGGTAATGGCCAAGCTAAGGCATCTAATAAAACAATCCTTAAAATCCTCGAGAAGACAGTTGACGACGCTAGCTATAATTGGCATATCCAACTTAATCTAGCACTTTGGGCCTATCGCACAAGTGTTCGCACACCTACAGGAGCTACACCCTATTCACCTGTCTACGACACTGAAGCCATCTTGCCTATTGAGGTCGAGTTACCCTCTTTACGGGTCTCTTTGCAAAACATCATCAATGATGAAGACTATAGGGTCTCTCACTTACAAGAACTTGAACTACTGGATGAATGGAGACAAACTGCTTTTAATCATCTCAAGGCTTACCAACAACGAATGAGTTGCAACTACAATCACAAAGTCAAGCCTCATGCATTTGAGGTAGGTGATTTAGTTCTCAGAGAAAACCCCAAGAATCAGCAAGACAGAGAGAAGAAGGGCAAGTTCGAACCAAATTGGCTTGGTCCTTACATCATTATAGCAGCATATGGATCTGGGGCATATCATCTCTCAACTACAGAAGGTGAACCTTTGGAGGATCCTATCAACAGCATGCAGCTTCGCAGGTTCTACACATAGCTCTTCCGAATATCCTAATTCAAAAAAACAAAAAAATCAAAAAATTCAAAAATACAAAAAAAATTATAAAACAATAAAATAAAATAAAATAAAATAAAAATCGAAAAAAGTAAAGAGAAATAATTTCATCCAACGGTGAAAACCACTTCGGTGGTGCCCTGGGCAAGTACCATGGTGAAAACTGGGTCACCAATACCATGCGTAGAGACATTGCTCCTCCCTCCTTCAGGATTCACTTTCATCCTTTCACTTTGCACACACTCACAACCTAGTCGTTCATAATAAACTTACCCATTTCCATCATGGCTTGTTATTGATCTACCCAAGATTGGTTAGCCATTCATAATAAACATCCCTTTTCACCTCCCTTTCCATCCATAATAAATCAAATCCTATCTGTGGCTATGGCAAATCCTACGTCTAGTGATGGGTGTGGAACTGAGAACATCACATGTTTCAAGGAGTACAGTTTCTTCCAGCTTCCTTTAGTCTATTCGCGTACAATCCACAATAAAGCAACATTTGCATCGCCAATCCGCAATAAAGTTTCATCTTCTCCGCAATAAAGTATCAGCTTCATGGATTCAGTCAATTTTAGATGAGACAGCAGCAACAATGAGCTTCAACAAATCAAATCTTTCAACAGACTCAAACAACATATGGTTTAGTGCTATCTATCCATTTTGTGAAAGTAAACATTGTGACCACAATCAAATAAGACTTATACAAGTGACAAGAGACACTAAACTTGAGGACTACAGTGGATGTTGGTGTCAAGTCTTGGTTTTCTTTTGATTTTATCTTTTGGTGACATGTCTTTTAGCTTTTCCAGAATGTCTCTGACTAGATATTCTATCTCCAGGATGTCTTTGACTAGAAAGGCGAGGATGGGGTATCGTCACCAATTGGTATTTGCTGTCTGTGGATTGTCTCTTAGTAATGCTATGACTTGTCCAAGGATATGAGGACACTGTGAGTCTAGTGAGAACTGGGGCATTCCTTGTTTGTGACTATCTTATCTCCATGCAAATAGGTACAATGACTTTCTGGGTCGAACATATGCCTCGATTGTCATAACCTACTTGCCATAATAAAGCTCAATGATGATAACACACAAGAAGCTCTTTCATGTTCATATCTTCTATCTTTCATCCCCCTTTCTTGATTGACTTCCATCATCCTTCTTGAGTCCGTATAGCTTGCTATCACATGACTGAGTATAATGACACATGAAAAAATATTTGCATTTCATGTAGTTGCACCTGCATTACCACATATAAGCATTTCATACATACATATAGATATCACATCCTGCACACAACACATGTTAGCACAATTTACATTTGCATTATCATATTCATCTACATTACATACATTAACATTTGCATCATGCATACACATATAAAACATAAAAGAACAAAAATATTACATTGAATCATGTACATATTTGCATCCATATCATAAGCATCACATAAAAACATTTCATCACATAGGTACACATGCATATAGCTGCCGCAAAGAGGAATCATCTCATATATATATAAAAAGTGTCATGATACAATGATGTCAAAATCATATGGCTACAATCACCCGAAGGTGTCTACGTCATCATACAAAAATGGTACAATACTGATACATAGGGAGCCCTCTAAGGCTATGATGAACTCCCTCCCTTGGAGCTGCCAGGCCTCGACAGAATCTGAGCCCTTGAAAGACCCACCCCAGGATTATCCCTCCTGTCCCCTCTCTCTGGTGGTGGTGGAGGACCCATAACCCCACCACTAGATGCCTGTCTCCTCTGGCTCCCTCCCATAGCTGTCACTGTCCATGATGGTCTATGGAAGCTCCTCGCCTGTTGATCTGCTGGCACTGCACCATAATAGAGGTCCCGCTAGTAGGCAATCTCCTCCCCTGCCTGCAGGACATAGGCGTATCCGGCCCCTATGTTCTCTGCTGCCTGTCTCCCCACCCTCAGCGCTATCTCAGCCTTTGTATAACACTGAATAGCCTGATCCCACTCTCACTCAATTTCTCATAGCCTCCTCCTAAGCTGATCCCTCTCCCTCTCCAACTCCTGGATCTCATCTACCTGGCCCTGGCAGATCTCCCTCAGCTCTATCAGCTCATCTTCCTCTACGTTAGCCCCCTCAACCTCTACCTGTGGCTCTGCCTATGGCTCCCCCTATATGGGTGCCTGCCTCTGTACTGGTACCTGTGCTGGTGTCTGTGCTGGTACCTGTCCCTGTACCTGTCCCTATCCCTATACCTGTCTCTGTACCTGTCTGGGACCCTGTGCTGCTGGCACCTGTACCGGCAATCCACCGTGACCTCTCACCACCTGAGCCTATCTCTCCTCTGCTCCCTCCCTCTGAGGTGCAACCCTCCTCTCTCCAACTGCTCCCCTCCTCCTTTGTCGGCCTCTGGCCCCATCTCCTCCACCATCATCCTCATCATCCCCACCCCAATCTCCATCCAATAACTCTCCTGGATCTGTCAGACATGGGAATGGCTACTCTACCTAGTAAGCTGTATACTCGGCATCCATGCCGACATCCTCGACCTCTAGCCACATATCCCAAGGTAGGGGCACCATCTCTGCCAGCTGTGTAACTGCCTGGTCCCTGACTGTCCGTGCATACATGCCTGAACCCCATGGAATCCTCTAGATCCTACCAAACTGCCTGCAGACCCTGTCCACAAGCTACCTCTCCAGCACATAGGGCATCTGCCCAATCAGATACCTACTCCAGAAGCTATAAGGAAGCTCGACTACATCATCCTCCCACTTATCACATCCCAGGTATGGCCTCCATATGACCACATCAATATCATCTATCACTCGTCGCCAATGCTCCAACCTGCCAATCCATGGCTGCGATGTGATCATATCATACAGGTGCACAAAATTGTGTCCATGTCCCCTACCTCTGAAGTGTATCGGCCTCGTCACTGGAAGATGCTCATAAGCCCATACCTGCAGCAGTGTCACCCCGTAGCCCAATCCCACTGATCCGTGGTATACGAATTGATGTAGCTCATAATATAGGTGGGCCAGCACACATGGTTCCCAGGCATATCTGGTGTACTGTGTCACCAATGTCTCCAACGCTCCTCCCTAGCCCACAGCCAACCCTCATATCACCCTAACCGGATAGAGGAACCCACTAATCACTCCTCCTATCACTGCTGGCAGAGCCAATCCTATAGCAGTCATCGTGTGCCAAGCCACATGCCCAGCCCTCATCTCCAATCCAGGGTCCTGGAACACTCGTCTCAGTGCCTCCCTGTCTCCATCTCGATCGTATCGAATTAGATCCCCATCGATCGGTATCCTCAGTATCCTAAAGACATCCTCAAGGATTACTGTCATCTCACCCATCGATAAATGAAATGTGCATGTCTCGAAGTGCCATCTCTCCACCAGTGCAATCAGCAATCCCATGTTTACCCGAAACTTAGGCACATATAGCACATGTCTCAATCTCATGGCCTCAATTGCCGCTCGGTCCCCAAGTGTCAACTCAGGTCGCAATCTTTGTGTCGACGAAAATCTCTCCCATGACTCCAACATAGGCAAATACTCCTGCAGTCAAGCAAATCAATCATGTCAGTCATGGTGGCATTCACTGTTTATCACAAAATGTTACTTTTTATCTCAATGCATATGGCTATCTATCCTAGTGACACTCACTGTTCATCACAAAGTGTTGCTATCTATCCTAGTGGTACTCCCTGTTCATCACAAAGTACTACGTGTTTTGCACTCCCTGTTCATCACAAAGTGCTCCTCACATTTGCACTCCTTGTTCATCACAAAGTGCTACTCATATTTTGGGTACTCCCTATTCATCACAAAGTACTCTATCTTGGTACTCACTGTTCATCACAAAGTGCCTTGATCTATCCTAGTCTTCCCTACAGGACCTGCTTGAGTGTATCCTCTCAGCAGCTTATCCAATCAACAGCATATGTTCATCACAAAACTACCGATTTGACCTAGAAGACAAAAATTTGTATTTTTCGGACATAAACACGTTTTCCTGACACAAACGCACTTAATGACTGCACAGACATGCCTAAAAAACACAAACGTGCCTGAAATACACAGACGCGCCTGAGCCACACAGACGCCCCTACACGACACAGACGTGACCGTATGTAACACAGACGCATTTCCAAACACAGACGCGCTTGGCACACACACAGACGCGCCTGGCGGACACAGATGTGCCTGGCACCAACGCAGATGCGCCTAAACGTTTTTTGACATTTTTGACCCCTCACCTAATGTGCATTTATTGCTCTATCTACCATCCATTAATGACAAAAATGAATGCATTGAAGTATGAGGAGGTTTGGTGGTACTTACCAGCTCTCCTGCCTCTACTAGCCTCTGGAATCGACGAACGCAGTCGAATCTGTGAATGAAAGCCATGACTGCTGACTGCTACTGCTCTTTTCTCACTCTACACTCTACTCTTGTGGATGTGTAGATGACAGTGAGGATGTCTTTTGCCCATGGTCTATCTTATAGCCTACCCTAGCCCTCGTTTCCCGAGTCAGTCTTCTTTATCCCGTGACTTTGTCACTTTATCTGGTCAGTCCATTCTATCCCATCTTTCTTATCGAGAGATTGTCTACAATCTTTTCAGTCATTTTCATCCAATCTCTCAAGGGGGCATATCATTCCCATCTTGGGGAAACTCTGTATCAGTTCATATTATCTTCTTTGAAACAATGCGACAAGTCGCATTGTCTCAAAGAGGGGCAAAATGTAGACACCCAAAATTGTCATGTCTAATTAAATAAATATTTTATTTATTTAATTATCTAAGCCTAATTCTTCTATTAATTAAATAAATCTTTATTTATTTAATTAATTCATTTATCTGCTTCTAGCCTTATTTCTCATTTAAATAAATACATTTATTTATTTAAATTATCCTTTTCCTAAATTAAATAAATATTTATTTATTTAATTGATCCCACTTCTTCTATTAATTAAATAAATCTTTATTTATTTAATTAATTCATTAGCCTTTTTCTACACATGACACATGTCATTCATCTCTTAATTCCTACACTACCTACCTCTTTCATTATTTTATTGTTTCTTCTACCTACCCTCTAATCATAGCCGACCTCCTTTTTACACCTCTCAATCTTATCCATCCATTTCATATAGTGTCTTCTATTTAAGGAGATGCTTCCTTCATTATTAAACCCTAATCGCTGATCTTAAGGACTTGACTACACTACGATCCTACTTGCAACCACATTCCGTTCTTTGTTGAGCTCTTGTGCACATAAAATCTGAGAGCAAATATATCAAGCAAGATCAATGGAGAAAGGAAAAATGGAGATCAAAACCCTATTGGACATGTGATGGTATAATCTTTGTGATTTCATTTGATTTGCATTGTCTTAGGTAATCTTCATATGTTATGGTGGATCTTTGTTGTTGTTAGGCTAGGGTTTGGTGGTTGAATTCATTTAGCCTTTCAATATTGTTATTATTGTTATTCATTTTCACCATATACACCTATAATTCAAACCCTAACCTTAATCCTATTTTTATCTTTAACTCTAACCCTTACCCCCATGGTCCTAACCCTAACACTAAAAGTTAACCATGAACCTAATCTTAACCCTTATCCTAACGTACCATAAACATAATCATAAATTTAGTAACCTTAAACATAATACTAACCCTAACCCTAAACCACTATCTTACGCATAACCCTAACCTTGATGTAAACCCCCAACACTAAGCCCTAACCCTAAACTTGATCACTAACCCTAAACCTAACCCTAACCCTAACCCTAAACATATTACTAAATCTAACCATAACCATGATGTATATCCTAATGCTAACCATAACCATAACCATAACCCTAAACCTAAGGTCCTAACCATAATGTTTATCCTAACCATTATCCTAATCCTAACCTTAAGTCATTATCGTAATCATAACCCCAACCCTTACCATAACTCTAATGATGGTGTAAAACCTAACTTGAACCATAACCATGATGCAAACTCTAACTCTAAACATAATCCTAACCATAACCCTAAAAAATCCTAACCCTAACCCTAAATATTCCTAAACCTAAACCATTATCTTACTCATGACCCTAACCATGATGTAAACGCTAACCTGGTCATGACATAAACCTCAACCCTAGCCATAATATTAACCATAACACTAAACTCTAACCCTAAAATCTAACGCTAACCCTAACCCTAACCCTTACCCTAACCACAATCATAAACCCTAACCCCAAACATTATACTAACCATAAACCTCACCATGATGTATATCCTAATACTAACATTAACCATAACCCAAACCATATTTTTAACCCTAACCATTATCTTAATCTTAACCCTAAACCATTGTCTTACTCATAACCCTAACCATGATGTAAACTCTAACTCAACCATCATGTAAAGCCTGCCCCTTACCCTCATGGTCCTAACCATAACACTAAAAGATAACCATGACCCTAATCTTAACCCTTATCCTAATGTAAATCCTAACCATAAACATAATCATAAATCCTAACCTTAAACATAATACTAACCCTAACCCTAACCCTAACCCTAACCATAATGTATATCCTAATGCTAATAATAACCCTAACCATTATGCTAATCTTAACCCTAAACCAAATTATCTTACTCATAATTCTAAATTTGATATAAACTCTAAACACAATTGTAACACTAATAATAAACCCTAACTCTAACACTAAACCCTAACCATAAGGCTAACCCTAAATTTGATATAAACTCTAAGCATAATTGTAACACTAACAATAAACACTAACCCTAGCCATAAGCTTAACCTTAACACTAAAACCTATCCCTAACCCTAACCCTAACCCTAACCCTAACCCTAACCCTAAAATTGATATAAACTCTAAACATAATTGTAACACTAACAATAAACCCTAACCATAAACTTAACACTAACATTAAACCCTAAATTTGATATAAACTCTACACATAATTGTAACACTAATAATAAAACATAATCCTAACCATAAAATTATCCCTAACACTAAACCCTAACGATAACCCTAACCCTAACCCTAATTGTAATCCTTAACCATAACCCTAACCACAATCTTAAACCTAAACAAAACCCTAACCTTGAACCTAACCCTAACCATGATATAACCCTGGCCATTATCATAACTTTAACCTTGAAACCTAATCCTAATCATAACCCTTAACCCTAACCCTAACCATGATGTAAACCCTAACCCTAGCAATAATCCTAGCCATAATTGTAACCCTAAGCATGACCATAAACTTAACCCTGACTCCAACCTCAACCATGATATAAACCATAACCCTAACCCTAATTCTAAACCTTAACCCTAACCTCACCATAACCATAACCATAAACCCTAACCCTAACAACAATCCTAACCATAACCCTAACTCTAACCATAGCTCGAAACCTATCCCTAATCCTAAGAATAAATCCTATATATAATCCTTATCCTAATCTTAAACCCTAACCTAAACCATAACCTTAATCTTATAATTCTAACCTTGACCCTAACCCTATCCTAGCCCCAACCCTAATCCTAACCCAAACCCTAACTCTTATAGCTATCATCACATACTATCTTTGATTGCAATCTTAACCCTAACCCTAACCCTAATCTTAATTATAATTCTAACCCTAACCCTAATCCTAATTTTATTTGTAATTAATAATTATAATCTTTAACCTTAACCCTAATTACAATCACTAAGTTTAACTCCAATCCTAACTCTTACCCCAACGCTAACCCTAATCCTAAGCATAATACTAACCCTCATTATAATTATTACTCTAACTCTCATTATAATTATATCTCTAACGCAATACCTAATCCTAAGCATAAACCTAACTATGATATTAGCCTTAACCCTAACCCTAATCTTCAACTAAAGCCCATGATAATTTTTATTCTATCATGATCATAATCTTATCTATTACCATAGCCCCACCCCTAACCATAATCCTAACCCTAACTCTAACCAAGATTTAAACCTTGACCCTCATATTATACACTTAATAACTATAAAACGATATTACAATTTCAAAATAAGAATATAATAGTATTATACTTATCATATAACACTATTAATATAATATTACCAATAAAACTATAAAAAAAATATTATAACTAAAAATAATTTAAAATAATAATATAATAGATTTAAAATATTTCAAATTTATATTATGAATATTATTTTCAATAAATTATAAAATAATATCATAATAATCAAAACAATACAAATTAATAATAATAGTATTTTATAATATTATTACACAAACAAATAGAAAATAATAATAATTGCAATAATATTACATATTATTGCAATAAACATTAATAATCTAATATTATTTCGCTGAGAGGCGATCTACAATGGGATCAATGTTGTCCGTAAACAAAAAAGATTTTTAAAAAAAAATTGACATGCTGACTTGGCAGTATAGTGATGATGCTGGCAGTATAGTGATGATGCTGGCAGAAAAGTGGATATAATATTTATTTATATATAATACTTTTATTACGCGGAGAGGCGTTCCTATAGTCGCAGCAGGGGGGAGTGGAGGCATCCGTGTATACACTAAAGAAAACTGAAAACTGATTGCCGCCATGCATTGTAACCGTTCCAAGCATTCCAAATGCACCGTCAACAATGGCCATTGAATAGCTGGAGTCTTTGTAGAGACGTTACATTCAAAAATGATCTTGCCGCTTCAAATGAGATTTAGGCAATCATTCTTTGATGCGCGATTAGTGTTTCTTATGTTAAGAGTGATCGGCTTTCAATATATCAATTTCAGATCTAAGCGAAATGATTGTTGGTGAAACGTCAAGGTCTGAGCGAATTTCTTCTTAGATTGAAAAAGTTGGAACATAGTTGGATTAGATTTGAGTTGTGCAAGGGAGTGAATTCTGCTAGCCATCTTCTATAAATTCATCAACAATCTACATTAGAACCGCGTATGTGTTTTCTTCTTAATGAATGTATGTGTTTTGTTTTTAATACCTTATTGATCAAAGTTTCTGACGTGCAATTAAAAACCTTACGTAGAAAACATGTTTTTCCCAGATTCGTATTTCTTTCGAGCTCTTATTCTAGCCTGACATGATAATCATTGTCATCACCCATACTCAGAAATCTATGGATGGTGGGCTTCTTATAATAATTATGATCTTTGATTCTGAGCTGGGTAATTTTCTGTTCCATGGATGCTGAAGCATAGAATGCATTAGTAGTCAATTACATTACCTGTCACGTTTCAAAGAAACTGAACAATATAAGTCTAATTGTATGGAAAATCTCTGAAACGGGTTAAGGAGCTAAAAGAGATAAAATGCTCCAGATTTTCCTGGTAATAATCGCATCATGGAAAGAGGGGACAAATTTGCTCTGTGATAGCTGATTGTTCTTTGAATTAGAAATAGTTTTATAGCTGTGTCAAAACAATTTGGATTTCATCTATCATATTTTTACTATATAAAGGTTAAATTTGGTTAGTCTTTGAAATTTGTATATTTATATATTAATAAGTGGTGTATTCTTGTATATTTAATTTTTTAATTTATTTTAAATTTTAAACAATTTTTATATATTGGATTTTATTTTATTCCTATTTGCATCTATTATTCTATTATTAGCACACATTTTATATGTCTTTCTTGATTTCCAGATTGATATATTTGTATTATGGATTAATATTGAATGTCAAATGATCAACTTCAAAATTAAAAAAATTCAAGTTTTTATTTTTAGTTCCTGCCGACGCATCTGTTGCATTGTTGAATACATTTGACGTTTTGTGCTTGTCCAATCAGAGTGAAGAATTTTTTTTGCATGTAGTCTTCTGCAAATGTTTAATATTTAAATAGAATTAAGAATTAATATAAAATTATTTTTGTCTATTATGATTGATTATTGCGGTTGAAATTTTATTTATTTTATTGTGGTATTTACGAATAGCATTTGATTACAAGATCTTACTCAGGGTCATGCGATGGCTTTCGTCAACTGCCCATGATATCAAATCTCTCATTTATGGGCTCAGATCTAACTACAGTCATCTTATACCCTGAGTTTTGAACCAGGATTGCCAAGGTTGATGCATGCACCTGTAAGATCCAAGACAGTCATCTTATACCTGTAAGCTCCATGGCCTGCACTATTAATCAGTACAAAGTGGAACTTGCCAAGGTCATATGATGCGGTTTGGAACATCATTGATGTCTATATGTCTGGGTATTTGGGTATTTTTTTTATCTCTGCTATCTTCATGACATAAATGTCTTTATGGAGGCTATAGATGAGGCTGATGAAAGAGTTAATCAAGCAAAGCACTAGGCAATCGAAGCCAACAATAGGGTTCATAAGTGAATAGCCTTAAAGGCGTGAGAGTTCAGGGAGGTTAATGGGCGCGCTGGCCTAACAGAACTCCTAAAATTTGATTCGCTTTAATGGAAATGAAGCACAGTAATGTTGTAGAATTCTTTATTGCAGTTCATGTGTAACACACTTATCTCAGAAATGACGGCAAACATATCGAGGATTTGAACTGTTGATCGGTTAATAACTTTTCTTTTTTATTCAATAGGTTTCCACTTTTGCATGCCACACAGAGATTTTCGTCAGATTTGATTTCTTCATAAAACTACTGTAAGTGTATTTTTATGAGAAACACAACCTCCAAGCTGTCCTGTTTACTCCAAGTTGCCCTATTTGCCCAGCCTCCACTCTCACATGGTCTGCTCTATACGAGAAGAAAAGAAGAGTTTAGTGGCTCTGTAGCCTAGGATTGAATTCAATTTCCACCTCTGACGTTTCACAGACTTGAATGCAATAAAATTGTGAAAAAGTACATCATGTCAACCTCTGTTGCTTAATCAATAAAAACCACCAGCAAATTCAAGTATTGATAACATGATAAACTGCAATAGAAGAATTACTGGATCTCTCAGCAACAAGCTAACTTCTGTTGGAACACAAACTGTTTATGTTGCACCATCAAGTTGTTTGCAGCCTTTCCTCCCAATTCTAAATTGTATCATTGTTATTGGAGCTTCCAACTCTGGTGGCTTAAAACATCATTCTTACAAATCCCAAATAAACTTTTTGGCCCCATTCTCTACCTCAAATGATCCAAAAATAGATTCTTGCGAAATCCAAGAAAAGAAATTGGTCTCATTTGTGATGAATGCAACAAAGATCCCAGAGCCAATGGTGATGAATCGTGGGTTGAACATGGTTTCCTTTTCTCAGCTACCCAGATCGCTTCAGCCTGTTTTTACTCTCTCCAAACCTTCAACAAAGTATCAAATTGTGTTTTTGACGCAAATCTACAGTAAAGGAATCCATTAATGCCGTGTTCCATAGATGATTCCTTTCTCTAATTTTGTCAGGATGTGTGCGAGTGGAGATTTGAATATTGGTTTCTGGTATTTCTATAAGCGCGTAAGTCCCCACCAGAAAGGGATATCGGGCATCCATCGGAGTTGACCAAGAGAAGATCATTGTACCCGACCTCCACAACTACGTTTTACTAACCATTTTATATTCATCACAATTCAGACCCTCCGGAATGTACTCGTCAGGGCATCTTACAAATTAGAATTTAGCTCTTTCTTTGACCGGCTGTGCTTCTAAATATTTCTTTTTTAATTCAGCCCAATCCTCTGAGACGTTCCTCTTTTCTTCCATTATTTTAACTTAGTTTCATATTTGTTTCTTCTACCACCTCAAAGCTGATACCTGCACTGCACAATACTATAAAATAACCTTTTCTACTTCTCTTCCAAACCCGTTCAAAGCAACAGGAGCAACAAGAGTAGAGCTCTGTTAAAGGCAAACCGAGATGATCAGAGACTTACCATTGAAGAAGTTGACATCTCAAGGACAAATAAATATATAGAAATTTTTCTCTCATGACATTCAAAGTAAATGGTAATAAAAAATAAAAGGATTCGAAGTTGATAAGGTTAATGTTTTAGAAGGTTTGTTAATTATTTTGAGTTTCAATAATTAATTAAGTTTGTAGTTATTTAATTATATTTCAATTTTAATTTTTGATTACAACAGATATGCTCAGGTAATATCTGCTTATATTTGTTTGTCTGTAAGTTCAACTTTGATATTATTGCTACATAATATATTATAGTTGTCTTTGGTTTTGATGGGCAATTTGATTCATGATGTTATTTAGTCAATGTTAACATCTTGCATTCAATTGTTTATCACATGTTTAAAAATGCATTGAAAAACTTTGCACCCCTACAAAACTTCAAAGAAATGAAAACACACGCATTTAGTTTACAGTAATAGGAAACATTTATTCAGCAAACACAAAGGACCCCATTAAATAAGAACATATAAGAGGACTAACAAATGTTTTAGCAGATGCCCTTTGTTTTGTCCCCAGAGTTTTGAAGATGGCGGGCATGGCATCCCTTTCTTCGCCTGTGACTATGGCTATCACCACCATTCGACTCTGTGATAGCTTCTTTTGCCTGCTGCCCCTTTTTATCTTCTTCACTAATGGCTAAGCCTTGAACTGCATGAATTATCTTAGGAGGAAGCTCTTCCAATTCCTTCGATACTCTATCAACATCTACAGCCAGGCGCTCTGCCAGCGTTCGGTTGAAGTCCTCTCTCACCACAACGCGCAGAAGTGTAATGTGCTGAGCATCTGGAGCCATTGTATAGGCTGGAACAATCCACCCATATTTTCTTAGATGATTTGATATTTCATATTCATCGTGCTCAGTGTTGTCCTTGAGCGAGAAGGATAAGGCCACTACAGGAACCCCCATGTCTTTGGATAATATTTTAAATTTCTCCGTTCTTTCCAGATTTTCTGTCAGAGTCCTGGCATTTGATAGTAATTTATTTAAAATTTGATAATTGTCACCAGCCCATGAGATTTTGAAAATTTTAACAATTCTGATGAGCTTCTCAGAATAATTTATTAAATTGTTAAATTCCAGTCATAGTTGGCCATTAGAGATCCACTATATAACTAAGAAAAAAATTGAATTTAATAAAATATTTGTTAAGGGAGGTGAATTAAAAACATTATCAGCACAGTGCAGAATCAGAATTTAATTTTCAATGCTTTTTAGGTAGAATCCATATTATATATGCTCTCTAATATCTAGAAACTCTGTTTTTTAATAAATTTAGAATATTAAATTTTAAAAAAAAATTAGAAATCATGAAAAAATAGATTTTTTTGCTTGAAATGTTAATTTAGATAGAATTTGTTCAAAATAGAAACTTTTCATTTTGTTTCATATTTTACTTTCTAAATTTACTATTAGTTACATCTTTTTCTTTCAAATTTGAAGATGAATATTATATTTCAAATAAAAAGATAGAACATTATTCTAATATGAAACTCTAAAACTATAGGGTGCACTTAATTAAATGTATATTGATATAGATTTGTTAATTTAATGTTGTGTAGGCATTAAAATTTTTGTTCACCAAGCAAACACTTTCACATTTTCAGGAGAATTTGTCTTCCAGGTTAGTATGCTATTTTTTACAATAATTTTTTTTTTGTGAAATAATTTTTAAAATATATTGTAAATTCTAATTTATAACAATAATCTATTTTATTTTTAGAAATTTTGGTTTTTAATAAATTCTAATTTATTACATTCTCATCTTTTTTTTTAATTTATTTGTATATTCCATACCACCATATGCATTTAACAACAATTGTGTATGAAATTTGTTAATAATGTATCTATCACCATACACTCTCATAACAAGTTCAATCATTCTCTCTATACATAGATAATTCCAATATTCAATTGTTACAAATAATTCTACTTTTCTTCATAGTTTTTTTCAACTTCATTTCTACTCTGATCCTATCACATTATATAAATTAGAAATATAATTTATTGTGTAGCTATGGATCAACCAATATTGAATTTTGAATCGGAAGAGGAGAGGAGGCAATATCAAAGAGCACAAAGAAGAGAGTATCAGAGAGAATATCAAAGAGAATATAGGAGACGACAACGGGAACGTTTGACAGATGATCAAAGGGAAGAAGAAAGAAGAAGACAAAGTGAAGCTCGAAGACAAAGAAATGCTAGACGAGCAGAAGTAACAATACAAGAGTTGGAATTTCTAAATAGAGAGGAAGCTAATATTATTACAAATAGTCATCAAAGAACATCTCAACAACTCTCTCATATTGAAAGAGACCAAAGGCAATAGGTTGATTCACATTCAAGTGGGCAGTACAATCAACCATCAAATCAAAATATTGAGTGTCATCTTCAGAATGAAAGCTCAAGGTCAATAGAACGAGTTGCAGAGACACCTCGACCTAGAAGTCAATTTGAGAATAATTTGGGTGCAGAAGGTGATGCACAAAATAGACAAAATACAAATGGAATGATTCGAGCTGATTTTCAAAGATTTCAAATGCAATTTCGACACCAATTAGATCGCTTTAGAATGCCAAGCATGTGTTATATTTGTCAAGAGTGTTATCTGGGAATTAAAGTAAATCGTAGCTCACAAGGTCCTATATGCACTAGATGTAGACAAGAGAGAGGAAACAATAGATTTTCAGCTTCAAACAATATGGATCCCGGGCCACAACCAGAAGAGCTTGCAAGTTTGACTCAAGTAGAAGAAATGTTCATTGCACGTGTCAACCCAATATTACAAGTTACACATGCAACAGGTGGTCAATACAAATACAAAGGACACACAATAAGTTTTCCACAAAATGTGGAACATATTTCAAACATTTTGCCACATACAATAGATCATTTGCCAATCATTATTGTTCGAATAAGGGACCAACGTGGCACAAATTATAACTTTACAGTGAATAGGGATCGTGTGTACAAAGCACTTAAATACAAAATTGAGCATGATAAATATTATTCTAATGTCATAGTTAATGAGAATGCTCTCAATGATCTATCTAGCAATTTTGATGAAAATATTTTCAATAGATTGAAGACAGTGCATATGGAATTTGATTCTGATGCAAATGAAATCATATTTGTGGGTCCAATCATGGAAACAGATGAAGGTAATACAATTGACCACACAAATTCAATGGCTTCTAAACTACCTAATGCTCAAAAAGAAATGGAATTAATACATGCATGGATTAATAATCCTGATACAAATCAAACAACATTGATCGATTGGCCAGCAATTGGTACATCTCCTATCAATGAGTATGTCACATTGGGATTACTTGATATGGCATTTCCAACATTGTTTCCTGATGGTAGATGTGACTGGTTAGAGCCACGAATGAGGCGAGTGCATTTGCATGAATTTGTGAAACATCTACTGCGGTATAGAGATCATCGATTTGATCAACATCCAAGATTCAAATATTTTATGATGAACATGATTATGAGACATCGTGCACAAAATTCATCTGCAATCTTTGTAAAATGAGGTTTTCATGACATGCCAATCACTATCAATGAATTGGGTCAGCATATGGAAAATATGCCACAATCCCATTTGGCAAATAGGTTGATGCGGTTTGGAACATCATTGAGGGGTACAAGGTCATATTGGGCCAAATGTCGTGCAGAATTAATAGACATGCTTCATCAAATAGGCTCCCCTACGATATTCTTCACATTAAGTGCAGCAGATATGTATTGGCCTGATTTGCATGCACTAATGCCGGGAACATCACCAACCACTCCACGAGAAGCTCAAAATTGGAGAAAGCAGAATGTTATCAACTACCCCCATATAGTTGCACATTACATGCACTTAAGACATTCAATATTTAGAAAAGAAATCCTAGAAAAAGGAATGAATGTTGAAGATTTTTGGTCTAGGTATGAGTGGCAACATAGGGGGTCACCACATGTGCATGGATTCATATGGATGAATGGAGCACCCAATATGGACAATATTGACTGGTCAAATGAAGAGCAACGAAAACATGAAGAAAAATACTTTCATTCCATTGTTCATGCATGGAATCCTAGAGAAGATCCACATCAACGAAATATACAGGCAAGTCTATGAAAACTTCAACATATATATGGTTTATTGTTTGACATAAAGTATTTTATAGCTTATGATGTAGCTAACATATTTGTTTTTATTTTAAATTGTAGGCATTTCAAAATTTTCCTCTACATCCATGTCTAAAAAATACAAGACAACTTGCAGAGATAGATATTGATAAGGACTATGAAGAGATCCTTAACTGTGTAGAACGACATACATTGTGTAGGGAGGGTGCATGCCTGCGAAAAAAAAGAGGAAAGATGGTTTGTAGGTAAATATTTATCAAATCAAATATTTATATAAGAATTAAATACTATACAAAAGAAAAGTAACCAAATATTTATGACAAGTCTTGATATTTTTTATAGGTATAATGCTCCTTGGCCTTTGAATCTCAGTGGGTCCAAATTATATGAAGATATAGAAACAGGTGAAAAAAAATTTGAACCTACAAGAAATGATGATAGGGTGAATTCACATAATCGTCACATATTGCAATTATGGAGAGCAAATATAGATTGGCAACCTGTTCTTTGCAAACATGCAGTAGTCAAATATATTGCCAAGTATGCAGCAAAAGCAGAGAAAAGCTCTGAAACATATCACCAGATGTTGATGCGCCTCTCCAACATGGAAGACCCTAATGATTTAGCTGCTCGAGCATATAGAAGGCTTCTAACTAAAACAATTATTGAAAAGGACATTGGTGCTCAAGAAACATGTCACATGTTGTTAGAACTTCCACTAGTAGAGAGTAGCAGAAGATTTGTTAATCTAAATGTCTCACGTGAGGTGTTCAAACCTGTAACTATAAATGATGAAGAGAATAATGAAGAGCAGACAAAATCTTTCATTGATGGATATAAAACAAGGCCTCTTTGTATGGAAGGTGTCACATTAATTGATGCAGCTAGATCATGGATATATAATCCTAAAAGAAAATGAGACAAAAAATGGGAACCAAGGGAAAGAGCAGCAATTGTTAGAGTTTTTCCTAGGTTTGTATCTCTTCCTCCACGTGAGTCAAATAAATGGATTGACTTTTGTTTATCAGAGTTATTACTCTACAAACCATTTCATGACATAGAAAGGGATATTGGTCATGATGATGACTCTATGATAGCAAATTGGGAGTCATTTACCTACAATCCTTGGCATGTCGAACGAATAACAAGTATTGAAAATGCAGAGGCTAATACTGATTCAGAAATTGAAGAGAATGAAGCTATTCAGAGAAATACCACAGAGCATGAATGGGAAATTATATCTAGGCTACATCATGGTCAAAATATACAATTTTCAGAAATAGATATGTTGGGGAGAAGAGACATTGATAGACATACAAATTGGTCTACTGATTATCAAGGTGAAGAGTACACAACTACAACAATCAGTTTCATAACTAACATGAAGGATCATGGATGTCTTATATATGATGATATACCCCAATGCATCAACTACATGACCCTCAGTGATAAGCAAAAAAAGGCAGTTGATATAATTATGACACACTATGAGAGGAGTCAAAATAAAGTGCCATTGTTCATGATAATTCAGGGAACAGCAGGTACAGGAAAGTCATATTTAATTGGTGTCATCAGTCAAGCTCTTGAAAATGCTGCAATGCCATCTCGTTCTCCCCTTCTATTACTCGCACCAACAGGAGTTGCAGCATTCAATATAGGGGCCTCTACAGTTCATTCCAAATTGAGAATCCCAATACGAGATTTCACTCAACTACAGGGAACAAGACTTGCCATTTTTCAAGAAGAAATGGCGCATATCAAGTACATTTTGATTGATGAAATGAGCTTCATTGGTCAAAACATGTTGGAAAACATAGATTCTCGACTCCGACAAGCATACCCACAAAGTGCACACCTAAGTTTTGCAGGTATGCATTTAATTTTGACTAATGAGGAAAAATAAATTTCAATAACAATATTATATATTTTAAAAATAATTATTTTCAATTATTTTTCAGGTATATCTATGATTTTGGTAGGAGATTTGGGTCAATTGCCTCCGGTTAATGATAGACCTGCATATGCCAGTAATAGACGGGCAAAGCTACTATGGGAGGAATTCAAAATTGTGGTTACTTTAGATAAAATATTCAGACAAGATGGAGAAAATATTCAGCAACAAAGATTTCATCAACTTTTGACAAATCTAAGAGATGCAAACCCTCAAATTGATGATTGGAAGCTACTAATGATGAGAACCCCTACTAACATAGATGTTGCAAGTAATTCTGAATTTGAAAATACTGTCCATTTGTTCTCCACAAATGACAATGTTCATAGTCATAATAAAAAAATGTTATATTCATTGAGGCATCCCGTTGCACGAAGTGTTGCAACAAAAGCAGGAAGTGTTGATATAGCAGAAGATTTCTCAACTGGTGAACTTGATCTAGAGTTATTGATCAGTAAGAATTCAAGGGTCATGCTAACTTCAAACCTTTGGATACAAGCAGGTCTTGTAAATGGAGCTTTGGGATATGTTCAAAAGATTGTCTACAAGCCAGGAAGTGCTCCACCTGACCCACCGACATATGTGATGGTTGAATTTGATAATTACTCAGGATTACCATTTGAAGATCATCATCCAAATACAATTCCAATAACACCAATACAAAAGGGCAGAACACTTCAGCTACCATTGAGATTGGCATGGGCATTGACTATACATAAATCTCAAGGATTGACTCTTCCAAAAGTAACTATCGATATAGGACCAAGAGAACGAACTGGATTGACATTTGTTGCAGTATCTCATGTAAAATCTCTAGAGGGTTTGACAATAATGCCACCATTTACATATGATCGTTATGAGAAAATGAAAAAGGGTAGACAACTTGCGAAGCGCAAGGCTGAGGAAAATAGGCTCAAACTTTTGGAAGATAATTGATGTAATATATTTTTTGTTGAATTTTTTTTTATTGTCTTTGACACCTCTGTTCTTTATTGCCACTATAATTATTTCTAATATTTAATATATCATATATGCTTTCACAATGTCTACTCAATAATTATAAATGATAAGAAATATTACATGAATTCAATCAATGAAAGGTTTTTTGTTTCCATACAAATCTCTACAGGGCTTTAAAATAATATTACCATTCATTATGAGAAAATAAAAAAGGGTAGACAACTTTCCAAAAATAAGGCTAAATAAAATAAACTCAAATTTGTAGGAGATTAAATTTGTGTATATATTTTTTTGATCAAATTTGCTTCCATGGCTCTAATACTTGTGTTATGTCTGCCCACAACAAATAATTGTTAACATTTTATACACCACTAAATGCTTCCACAATATCTATTAAATAAACAAATATAAATTATCAGTTAATGTTACATAAATTTAAACAAGCCATTTATTTATTTATTTCCATATCCAGTATAAATTTCATTTGAAATGTGAAGGAGATTTCCTTTTGACAGCCATATTTCTTAGATGCACCTAATATAATCTTGCATCATTTTTTATATCATCATGGTAAAGAAAATTCGTACATGTATGAATTGTTATGGTCCTCCTTGTGTTTAATATACTAACCTAGAAAACAATGTATGTACGTATATCTCTTTGACTAAAAATGTATGAATATATATTTTAGGTACTTTAATAACATTCATTTGCTTAATGTTTATTACCCTTTATGTGATTTTCTATTTAAATTGGAAAGTATATTCCTTGAGCAATTTAATAGTAATTTAAGAGCTAATAATAATTTGCATGCATGTCAGGAAGATGTCAGATAATATACGTACAAAATGGGTGTCCACTTGGATGTCAATGTATCACCCGTATCTTCCACACAATGTCCTCCTTCGTATAGAGGAATTGAGTGTTCGCTATTGGGTCAGAGACAGGATGGTCAAGAAAATTAACAACAATGGATTAAGGACCACTCAATTCAAATTTGACAATTATGCTGTATATTTTAACTTCTTATATGAATCGAAGATCAAAATGAACTTAGATGTCAGATTTAATAATCTTCAAATTGAGATTGTAGATTTGTGTGGTTGGTCGATTTCTCTATACCATGAGATTCGAGATCTTTACCTTGCTGGATGCATTTGGAGAATCGTTATTAGACCAACAATAAAAATTGAGAAGCACACTCTATCTGATCAACTTAGTATGAAGTTTATGAGATTTCTTAAGGGACAATCACGCATCAGTTATCACACAGGCCCACCTGAGGAATGGTTTCTCACTACTCTTAAGCTCGGGTACTCTATAAGATTCACAGTGCATCAAGTTATGCCATCATTCAGGTTGTTGCATGCATACTATGGGATACCTGTCTTGTATGCAGTGAAGTCCAATGTGACAATTAAAGTTCGGACTATTCTTGACGATACTGAAGATCGAGAGATATTACCTGTGCATCCATGGTTAAGAAAGTGAAAGTAGTCTATAGATATTATTTGATAAATGTGTGCAAACTATTTAAACATTGCATTTATGACTATATTCAATTATTCTATTTTTATATTATTATTTGATGCAATAAAGCCTAAATTCAATTTTAATAATATTTTGTAACTATTGTTGTAAAATTGCTAAGAATGTGATATTTTATGGTTTATGTATTCTTTCTTGCATCAAACAAAACTAATGAATTTGGTGACTACAAAAAAATTGTCAATGTTTGTTATGTTGTTAATTATATTTTATTGGTTATTTAATAATCAAATAGAAAGATTAATTTTTTTATTGTCACGTCATTTGCTTATGATTTTATAATTTTTGTGGTATTTCATATGATTTTGGTGACATCTCAACATAGTAAGCCAGCTAATATCATATTTTAATGGTTGAATTTTTCCAATGACTATTAGGTATTTTCATTATTTATTTCATGTACAATTTGTATTACTTAATATTATTTTTTTATAATTTTATTTTATTTCAAATTATGAATTATTTTATTCTCATTGTACCTTAATACTAATCTTAGTTTTATTGTTTTTTTTTTTATTTTTAGCAAAAAGTTGAAACTATGGATGCTTCACAGAATGAATCAGAAATCATTGTTGAGAGTCCTCATGCCTCTGTAAACTCTAATAATTTTGTCGAAACCCCTATCGACAAATGTGCAAGAACCATTTTAGAGTATTGCGACAAAATCATCAAGGAAATTGAAAACACTACCTTAATGATAGATGATGTCGAAGAACTAGAAATATTGGAAATGGAAGATGTTGCAAGGAAAACTCATGGGGCATATACAATAGTGGTTGGATTTCCAGCTATGTTGAAAGAAGTATATCGTGATCACTATGAAAACAAAGGTCGTAATACTATTCTCATCACTGAAGAATTTGCAATGGGTTTACACCATTACAATGAAGTGTTATTACTATAGTTACTTTGTATTTGGTTTTCGATACTTTTTATTTTTACAAACATTTTACACATTTTAGAAATATTTATCAATTTTGTTTGACTTATATTATGATATAAGAGAAATAATATTTTTTTGGTAGGATTAGTGTGGGATATTATCTAAGGTTTTCATTAAAATTGTTATATGTAAATACATTTTCTTCTATCAATTTGATGATTTATAATGCATGTGTTGAATTGTTCTTATCTTCTTGCAACATACCTATAATAATATATTTATAGTGATTCTATAAATTGTTGCAATTTTTTTCTTGCATAGTTCTCACTTGTCAAATAGAAGGTATGGTGATTTATTCATTGTTTATGAATTCTGGGATACTATGTGAGATTTCTATTCGAAAATGCTATATGTAAAAATATTTTCTTCTATCAATATGATGATTTATAAGGCATTTGGTTGGTTATTTTGATCGTCTTGCATAACTCCTCTAATAACATATTTATAGTGAATCTTTTGATTGATGCAAGTATTTTTCTTGCATAGCTCTCATTTGTCACATAGAAGGTAAAATGATTTATTCATTTTTATGAATCTTAAATATTTTGAAATTAGATATCTCTCGGCGAATTTTACATAGATTTTTTAAAATATAAGTATACTAGTATAGTTCTATTACATATATATTTGATTCAAATCAAATATATTTAAGCTAGTTTAAAAGACCGGTTGTCCAATTGCTTGCATTCGTATTGCTTTCCAACTAACTATACGTTTGAACTGCTTGCATTCGTATTGCTTTCCAACTAACTATACGTTTGAACAGCTATGCAGCAATAAACAGCGCTGACACACACATTTTTTTTCAGAGGGAATTGTGTATTTTTTTATTTATTAAATAGAATAAGAAAAATTTTCTTTTATTAAACAAGATATTTTTTATTAATTAAATAAAATGAAAGATAAAGAAATATTAAATATTCAAATAATTTTTAAATCTAATATCATTATTTTAATCTACCTACCCCTTCTCTCTCCGTTCACATTATATGAAAATAATTCTATTTTGAGTTGATGTAATAAATAAATAAATGTGTATATGACTGCATAAATGTGTATGTGTATTTTGAGTTGATGTAATAAATAAATAAATAAATGGGTTTTATTGTCAAAAGTATGATGTTAATAAACAGATATGGATTAAAATGATAAATGAAAAATTATATATATTATAGTTGTAGGTTACTTTTGTTTTATGTTTGAATAATATTTGTATATGTTAAAATGATTTAATATTTCATTTATTTAGTTACAAAATTGAAATTGAATAATGTTTAACATTTTTTATATTTAAGGAGTATACTTATTATGTAGTTAGGCTTGCTTATCTTTTAGATGTAGGTAGAAGATAATGATGGCATGCTCTTGAATTTCTTATTGGCACATCCTTTGCACCTTCTAAAATTGCAACCACTAATAAGTATTTTATAAAGTTGTTAGTGTAATAGTTAAATATATTAATTACAAAAAGTATTATTAGATTTAATTTTTTTTCTTATTTTTGATCGGATATTAAAAAAAAAAATTTAGTACAAATGTGTGTATATAATAATATGAAATTATTATTAGTTATATATTATGTATATGTATTTCCATATATTTAATATATGTATGTATGCACACACACAAAACATACATACATACATACATACATATATTGAGATACCATAATTATTAGATTATTTTTTAGAGAAATAGTATGTATTCATTATGAAAATAGGAATAATAGTTTTCAGTTTCATTTCAAATATATATATGCTATGATCCAAAATTATAACTATTATAAATTTTACAACTATAATCTATATGATGATCTTTCAAAACAATAATAGGTTAAATTTAAAATAGATTTTAAAAAAGACATTAAATTATTAATCATTCAATTTAAACTAATAAATTATGAAATAAAAAATCATATTATTATTTTAAAAATAATGTTATATTTTTTATTCTAATATTAAATGATATTATGAAAGCTTTAAATTTAAAATATTAAAAACTTTAATTAATGTTAACTGTTACTAGATACTGATAAATATATTTTATAAAATCAATACATAATTTCTCTTTGTTTATGGAAACATTTTCCTTTTTTCTAATCTAGATATTGACTTACCAAAAATCATGAGAGCAATTTAGTTTAGGTATGAATATTATTCATCAAAATAATATTACATAATTAAAGGCTCTTTTAAAAAAATGATGTTTGAAATAGTCAATCAATCATACTTTGCTTTCCAACTAGCTAACCTAGGTTTGAACGCTCATATATGCTGATTCAGCTGATATTTTTTAAATCTAATACCATTGTTTTAATCTACCAACTCCTCCTCTCTCCATTCATATTATATTAAAATAATTTTATTTTGAACTAATTTTTTATTATAAATATTAAATAATTATATTCTAATTTTTAATAATTATATGTGACGTGAAAGTTAGACTATTTTGACGTTGAAATTGACGGGTCTAGCTAGAGGACAATATTTCCATATTTCTTATCGGATCCGCATATATATATTTATATGATAATGACAAAATCAAAAGAATCGTCATGCAAATAAATATTCTTTTAACTCCTAATTTGATGGCTAGATAATGTGAATGATGAATCGAGTTTTTATCTAGCAAGGAAGTACACAATATTTATTCCATTTTTTTCCTTTTAGATAGTGGATATTCTTAATTTATAATTTTTGTTTTCATTTATTTTTATATAGGTTATTCATAGAATCTATATTTGAAATCTTTTTTTAATTTAAGCAATTCTATTTCTATTAGTTTAAAAAAATATTTGGATCATAAATATAAATACTAGCAGTCGTATGGTTTGCATGTAATGATGAGTCAATAGGTAAGAAATTGAGAGTCCGACCTACCTATCTATAAGCAAAACAATTTTTCATCTCACTCAATTAATTTGCTTTCAAAATTATGTCAAAAAGAATTTTATTATTATTATTATTATTATTATTATTACCAAATTATTATTAAAATATGATTTTATTATTAAATATTATTAGTTCCTATCAAATCAACATATTTATGTATACATTATCTGTAATTTTAAACTTAAATGAAACTTCTAATGTTTATATTTATTTTCTATTTTACATAATTTTATAAATATCATTTTTCTTTCACCTAATCGATCTATATCACAAATAGTGAATGTAAAATTCATTATTTTTTAAATTTATTTAATTTATTACTTCGAAGTAGTTGCACAATTCTTAGTTATTTCCATTGGCCGAAATCTGCAGTGACAGTTTATAATAATAAATATTTCCTTTTGAGTGCTTCTATCCTTCCCGCTTGTCATTTCACGTCTCACGTGGTGAACAGCACACTCACACGTCAATGGAGAAAATAAAGTCCAAAATCTCACGTTGGTTTTCACTTGATAATTTATAATCCAATACCTATCACAACTCTTCGTATAAATGAGCACGACAAAAACTAAAGGAGAGAATATTAAAAAAATTAGCACTTCAAGGACTTTCGTTCGCATCATCCTAATCCTTATTAACAATGTCACTTTTCCCAACTTCAATATACTTAAGTAAAATGCATTTGAGTTGTTTTCAAAATATTTGAACTCTTTTACATGGAGTGTCGAATGAGATGAGAAAAGTATGTATACCTATTAAATGATTAAAAAAACATATTAAATGATTAAATTAATTAAACAAATAATTTATTTAAATGATGGTTGAAATTATTAAAATAAAAGTAAATAGATGTAGTATAAAAGTTGGAATTTAGATTTAGATTTTTGAGGATTATTTTCATTTTATAGACGATTTATTTTATTATTTACTATTATTTTTAAATCATAATATTTTTGCCATTGCAATGTTCTTTATATTTAGTTATTTTATTTTTTGAAGAATAAGCATATCCATTAAATAAGTAAAAGATTACACTATTCACAAAAAAGAAGTGGGAGGAAAAAGTCATTCCCTGAGAGTCACACAAACATACTTAGAAATAGCAAAAAAACGTAGGCCTAGCCCAAAGATCTAGAAACATCAAGAAAAATCCTAAGTAGCTAAAGGAGTAGTGATAGATGGAGGAGGTGGATCCATATCATCTTTTTTACCCCATACATCAGTGGGGTCAGGGGGTTCACGAGGAGACAACCTATCCTCTGCAACATCATCTTTATCTTCTCTTGCCTGAGAAATTGTGAGAGCAAACTAGGGAAACCATTTAGAAGAATTGGGCCAACCAAAACTACCAGGAGCCAAAGAAGCACCGCTACCTGCAAGCCACCTGAAGGTAGAGCCCCCCTGGGGTGGAGAGGTAAAGTGTGGTATGGAAACTCTCTCTCTCCACTGGACTGTTGGAGTACTATAAGAACTAAGAGCGGGGGGGGGGGGGGGTGTGAATCAATGCTTATGATCAATTTCAAAAAAATTTAGTTGCTCTTTAAAGATTGACTTATTAGAAGAATTAAAGTGCACTCAGAACTGATAGTAAAAGTAAGTACAACACACATAAAGAAAATGACACAGACTATGACCTAAGTGGAACACGAGGGCTTCACTTAGCAACCTTGGGTTATAGCATGCGTGTTCATGGCATAATAAAGAATCTCCCTATTTTCAAAAAACATTGCCCTAAAATCCTTTTTTGTCACCCTCTCCCAAAACACAGTCTTAATTAAAAGCCACCCTATTTTTACCAAATATTGTATTTTTTCATAGTTTAAATTAAAAGCCCCCCTATTTTCGCCGATAGACAATATATTGTACCCTCATTTTTTGGGATATTAAACCCCCCAATACGAA
Source organism: Cryptomeria japonica (assembly GCF_030272615.1). Taxonomy (NCBI): domain Eukaryota; kingdom Viridiplantae; phylum Streptophyta; class Pinopsida; order Cupressales; family Cupressaceae; genus Cryptomeria; species Cryptomeria japonica. The sequence continues at coordinate 156,751,538 of NC_081408.1, read as the reverse complement.
TGCACCTGATATAATATTGCCTAGCCAATGAAGCCCCCATGAAGTGGAAACCCTCCTGGAGAATAAGACACTCAAAAAATTCCTCACTAGCTTAATAATAAAATTTTACAAATGCCTCACTGGCTATTTCATGTGTCTCACTGACGATGCTATCTCACTTCAATAGACTTTTTCAAATGTCTCACTGGCTTATGAATGCCTTACTGGCTTAACAATGTTTCTCAACAAATTGTGTAATGCCCCGCCAGGAAACCCCGAAGGGATTAAGCCATAACTCAAGAATAGAGTGCAATAATTTTTTTTTTTAAAGTTACACCACATTAAGATACAACAAGATATCAAAGATTCAGATTACATAGCGGAAGACATCAACTAACACCTAAAGAGTTTCCCAACGAGATTACTTAAATTTCACAATTTCCTTAACTCACACAATTAATCCAATAACTGATTATCTTAATAACAAGATAATTCTTAATCAGGACAATTTCTTTCAAAAGATGGAAATATAAATCACAACAAGGATTCATGCATTAAGATCTATTCATAAACTTCATTCAAGCTTTTCATTTAAAATTACAAGCCATACATCTAATATTCTAATACACTAGAATTTCATCATAACCATAAGAGATCTATTCAAGCATACTTCAATTCCTTAACAACAACTGAATAGATTCCATTACTCTAAGTTACATTATTTCATATTCCAACTCATTGCATTTTAAAAGACGATTACATACATGCATCTACGATAAATCTCATCTAAACCACTTACGCATTCGATCAACATGGCATTCAAGAAGGGACTGAATATAAGCATTTAAAGTTAATTCCATTTATCCACTTAACCATTCTAACATAAGCTAATCATACATGATAAAGCTGAATAAAGGAAACATAAGAGAATAACATCACATAACACCATAATGATCTCGGAGTTCACCCCTAAAGGGCTACATCTTCGGGTCTGCTCAACTGCAAGACCCCTCTGATAATTAATAAAGTTAAGAATACAAGAGGATACACCATTACAATCCGGCCATCAAAGCGAAATATAAACAATATACAAACGACCGCATCGGTCAATCAATACATAAACGATCCCTGAAAAGAACAGGATCCAGCTGAACATAATCAAAGCTAATACAAAGGTCCAAGAGAGCATCCATAAAACTAAGCCATCACCACCCAAGGTCTATCATGAAGCCGATACTCACAAGGGCAGAGACAAAGGGACGACCCACAAAGGTACTCAAAATAGGACGAAACGACAACACACTAGCGAACATAGGGACAAGTGTCATCACACAACCTGGTATGGTTACCATGGCAAGTCTTCATAGGTCCCGGCCCCATACACTTGGTTACCCTGGCAACATAATCCGAGCTTCCGGCCCATCCAAGCCTCATGTGGACCCACACATCCTCGCGTGAAGACAAGGATGGTGGTTTGCCATTTCAGGCCTTCCCACAGCATGTCGAGTCTATGATAGCACTCATCCCATGTGTGAGGCACATTATCTTATTTAGAGATTACATTCTAATCTACTTAAAGGTTATCACTTATTAGACTCACTTTCGATGGGTTACCCAACAGCCACTTTGGGCGCAGCCCCCAATCGAAAGCCACTTTCCCATACGACACTAGACTATACTCAGACGAACTCAAAACCAAGGAATACACATGGTCAAACGAACGGACCTCAAAAAGGAGAAACAATCATCTGGTCAATCACGACTCATAGATGAACACTTACTAACGGTACTCTAACTAGAGACCTAACCAACAACAGTCAACCACAAATCATCATTCGACTCATGCAAAGAGGATATGATCAACAATGACACTACCACAATACAACAGTCAACTCGGAATCGAGGACTAAAACAGGTACACCAAATCATTCCATACGACAGGGTACTATCTAAACAAGCACGACTTGCCATTTCATAATTCAAGGCGAATACAGAAATTAAACTCGCATAGGCAATAATCGGAAAAGACAATATTTCCTCAAATTGATTTAAACATTAAAATCGATCAAGTTTTCTACAAGATCTATACTAGGTTACAATTATCTACCTCATCTAGGAATAGGTTGTTCTTGGTTTTCTAACTCTCTAAGGTTCAAAGCATTAAACAGACTTAAAAGCCGTAATGAGTTTTTAAACCAAATTCATATTAATAAAATTCAGACAACCATTAATCAACTAAAATAAGATATTTTTAATCTCCAATCAAAACGTCATTGACACACGGGTCTAAAACCACCACTACAGTTCATATTTTTCAAACCCAGATGCATAATACGGATCACAGAAATATAATTATAAAAAGAGAGTCTAAAAGGAGATAATCATTTCCAAAAGCATATCGTTTCAAATTCTAACGATCAGTGGTAAAATATCTCACTTACTTCTCGATTACTCAAATGATATGTTCTAAGATAGGATCTAACATCATCAATTAGTAATTACATCGTATCTCAACAATTTTCCAATAGCATGATATTCTATTTTGTTTTTAAACAATACTACCTTAATCAGCCAAATGCTCTAATCCGCTAGAAGGTAAGATCTAGATTTATTAATCCAAGATCAATCAGAATAAAATCGACAATATTAAATTGCAATATTACAGTTGTAGAACTTAATTAAAAGGGGTGCATAAGCCATAAAATGAAATTGAATAATAGTTAACTTATAACTTCCATTATAAAAATTAATTAATATCCAATTAACATAATCAAGATTAATGCAACCTTAATCATAATTAAGAACTAATTAACACTTAACATTAAAATAATATTCAACATATTATAAGCATTTTTTTTTTGAATGGTAAAAAAATACATTAAAAAAAAACCCTTTAAAAAACTATGTTTTAAAAAAAACGCATTTAAAAGAAGAGGCGAGGGCGGGCCATGCCCTAGCCGCAGCGCCGATCAACACAACCCTAGCGGGCGGCGCCACTGCGATGCCCGCAGGTCCCGCGGTGCCCTATTGGGCACCGCAGCCCCTGCGGCCACCGCCGTGAGCCGCGACCGCCACGGCCACACTCCAATGCGGAGAGCCAGGGAAACGGGGGGAGCAAGCGGGGGATGCACGGGGGAAGGGAGGAGGAGCAGGTGGAGCTCCGCTCCCCACCCTCCAAAACACATAGTCCGAGCTAAAATAAATGCACAGTTGGAAAATAATATATTTTCCGTATTTTTTTTTTGAAACACAGTTCGGTTCCATATAAAAAAAAAACACGCACAGTGATAAAAAACAAATATATATTTTTTTGATTTAATACACAGTCCGAACTTCCAAAACAAAAAACGCCCAAATGAACCGAGTAAATTTCGGTTGAATATAAGTTCGATTTAAAAGAACTAGGTTTTGGTACCATGTTTTCTTTGATAAATTTCATTCTCTCCAAACACAATGGGATTCCAAACCACCCAAACAGCATTGAGGAATAACAAAACCTCAGATAAATCTCCAGCCAAACTCAAAATGGCCAAACAAAGAACTATTCTATTTTTTTTTTTAAAAACCAAATGGTTAAACAGATCCTACTTGATCTCGCATTCCTGGCAAGATCTGCCGAAGAGTCCAAATCTCCAGCTCCCAAATCCTTCCTTCTCCATCCAAAACCTCCAAATTTCAACCCAAAATTTCTTTCCAACCAAAAATTCTCCAAAAATGTCCCTCCTCCAATTTTCCCCAAATTTTGGGTTATATGGAAGAGTTGACCAAAAATTCTATTTTTGGAATTAAAAAATTTTATTTAAAAATAACTCTCCAAATTAATACTTTTCTAGCTATAGCAACACATTAACTTGCTTTTCAATTCCAAATCAATTCTCTCATTTAATCCAATTTAACCTTTCTAATTTAATAATCCAACAGAATGCAATTAAATCTATCGTAATTAAATACAAAACTTTCTTTTCAACAACATATTCAAAATGCATTTAATATTCAAAATCAGTCATTTAATCGAACTTACTCCCAATTTAAAACGAGCAATCCAAAATCAACGAAAATCGCATAACGAAATTCTAATTAATCTAGTCCATAAATCTCTAATGCACAAATACATATATAATCAAAATAATTACTGAGGATTAATTAATCAATTTAACCAAACACACCAAGCATGCAAAACGAGAAGGTCAACCAAACAGATGACTCGCAAACCCAAACAAAAAGGGATTACCGACGACGACTGGCGATGCTCACTTGAGCACGACCAAGGTCAACTAGGGTCTTACGACCACCTAATCCAACTCTAAGGATAAAAGAGGTACACTCAAACCTACAAACCCAGGTGAAGATGAACCTCGCACTCATGCGGCATTGTACATGAAATTTCCTGCAACCAATGATCATACATTCATACATATATAAAATTTTAATGAAAGCGTTAGCCCGATGTTAATACCACGAAATAGGAATACCGAATAACTTGCGTACAACTAGTGTGAAAACCACATCAACAGCTATGCGTTAAATCAACATCTGACTATAAAATTAAATTACGATAACTAACCACGATTAAACCAAGATTAGAGATTGATTAGGGTAGGGGTACTACATTCTCCCCCCCTAGGTTCCGACTTACTCCTGGAAGTCGTAAGGCTAGATGGAGAACATGTCGTACGCATCAGCCCTGAAACTCATTCAACAAAGATCAAATTGCACATAGAAATCTTTCCATAAATAAATGAAATATTATTGCAAAATCCTTAACAAACGCCATTATCCATTAGCGAGATACATCTAAAACCATACATTCCTTCAAATATTCTAGGGATTATCCACAATCATCACAAAGAAACAAGAGTTTTCTTCCTTTTGTTACACCAAATTAAAGCATTACAAAGAGGTAAACAACAATTACCATAAGCATCGACCAAAAATGACAAGAAAACATGCCATAATGATCAATTTCCTTTACCAATCCATCTTTATCATAAAATTTAATAACATAGAACTAGCTCAAAATATCAATTTCTACAACCAAATTAACTTTCAATAAATAAGAGCAACAAAATAACTCAATTGCTTACACTTGCCAGGCATATAAAAACCTTTCTAATGACTATGTCCCATAACATAGTGACAAGTTAACACAATTTACTCCATGATACTAATAATAACCATCCACATAACTGGAATGCATAACAGAAAAGGCCACATGTGAGCATGTCTAATGCTCGGTCAAAGATAACATGCACGATCAACATCTCTATGCCTGATCTCAGAACAACAATATGATCATAAAAATCCAATATCTCACTCAAGGGCTCGATGGTGCTAGGCACACCATAGCGGTGCTACCTTCCATACAAGACCTTTGTGAATATCCCTTGTTGAGCAAGGTGGTTAGCCTCCAAGAGATAGTCACCACACAAGGTAGGTAGTGGATACTAGCTGCATCACAGCCTCACATACCCCCATCCTCAAGGTTCCCTATATCAACTTCCTCGCACACACTCTACCAATTTCGTATCATACGTCCTTGGAGAGGAATTTCACATTTCGACACAAGACCAGCATCCGAAAACAATAAGGATAAACCAGTTTAGCCACCAAAGTACAGATAAATAAAGATAATAAATCCTCAATTCCAATAGTAAGGTAAGAAAATAATCCAACACCAAGTCAAAAGTGCAAAAGATCACAAGATCGTGGCTAAACCTTCAAAGTCAAAGTAAAATAAATTGTTGATCTCCAAAGAAATATAAAGAATATCACAACTGCACATAACATCACTGTGTGACTAACATCTAGCCACCAATGAGGAAGGAAGGAACAACTGACTAGCTATTGCAGTAGCTCATCATGTGGTGCAACATAGTCACACTACCCACATGGCATGGCGGTGTGCACCTCGACATCACCCCGCATCACATCGTCACGTGGCATGGCAATACCCCAAGTGGAGAAAACACGCAATGGACGTATCGCGCATGGTAGTGCACCTCGCAGAAAAAGCATGCGCAAGTCACATCCCGCATAGCGACGTATCCAGAGGGATACTCGCCGTAAGTCAGAGGTATACATGACTAGGGTCCACCCACATGCCCACCAACACATACTAACTGGCAGCTCATGTGAATAAACCTACCTTTCATGAAGACAAGGCAAAGGATCCTCCAAATCATACCATCACTATACACAAGAATCGCCATCGAAATGCTCAAATAAGGGAGAGAAATAGGCTATCACATAAAAACCTATAAAATAGATTCATCAAAGGGAAAGTATTGAGTACACCTTGATACAGTTTAGTAGTACAACTATATCATTCCTCGAAGTAGAGAAGCTAAGGTCGCTTCGTGCCGACATTACTCGTACGCCAATCCATACTATTCAAGGAACGGTTACTTCGAATACTACCCCTTAACATACTGAGTTACCCACAACCCGAGGTTCGGTACTCAACAGGGAAACAAATAATCAACATCACATAAACAGTATGGTTTCCCATACTCATAAGCAACATATCCTCCATGGTTGATTACTTCACCACTCCATGGGCACATATAATAAGCACTGGGTTCTTACAATACAAACAAATACACCAATACTGGTTTAGTCACATTTACGAGGAGTACTTTTCAGTACGCTAACATCTATACAAGGGAGATTTCAATTATGCTTTCTATATAAATAATTGAATCAAGTTTACTCTAGATTCAATCACTGAAATTACTAACAATTCACCATTACATAAGGAAATAACATCATTTCTATATCTTTCCTAAATTTCACTAAGCATCCGTAACTAAATTACTAGCTATTCAAATTCATTTCTAAAGCTTAAGACTTTCATCTATCACTATGAAGCCAAAATGCAATAGTACAATTTCACATGTTTTATAAACATTCTATTTAAATCAATGCATTCTTTAATATCATTTCTAAAAATCTTAGGATTAGGCAAGGAGAAGGGAAAAAGAGTTTGATAACCAAACTATCCCTACAAAAAAACAAACGCAAGATCAAACAAGATCACGCTACATTATAAAATTTCTCACTATAAGCCTATCATTTCAATTACATGGTTTTCATTTCGCTACCGTTAAGAAGGATGACAATCAGCCTAACATAAACATTTCCAATAATTACGGTCGCAACAGGAGGTTCTAGTTTTCCAAACAAAATAGAGATCAAGAGAGGTAATCTTTTCGATAATGCAAGACCTCATAAGAACACGCACTTAATAATAATACAATATAGACACATGTCATAATTTGCAACCTATTAGAAAAGATCACATTACGATCAAAGATAAGCAAAGAGCTATTACCCAATTAAAACATATTAATGCATGCACATCAAACAAGCTTTTCATTCGCACTTTCTAAACACATCAAGGTAATTACATGTACCCAAAAGTGAGTTCAATGGAGCATTTGCTAAAATAAATCTTCAATCAAATTGGTTTAATGAAACACATAAAACAATCTTTCGGAAGACACATAAAACAATCTTTCAGGGGACACATTAATACTCTCTCGAAGCTACAATAACATGCTCCTTTTAACACTTCTACAAACCAAGCAGTTTCACATAATTCAACTATTCGCATAGCAATGCACCTTACTAAGGTAGAATTTAATCATGCTACTCCTACAAGATACATATGGAGAATTCTTTAAACGTACACATACAGTTTTCTCCCAATCACCAAAATACATTTTTAAACCCATAGCCCTTTAATAATCTAAAAACATAAGCGTCATAAGGCTCACACAAGGGTTCAAGAAGTCACACCCTTTTCTCTCTTGCAACAACAAACTCAAATCAAAGATAATTACACATATCTTAATCATTTTAATTTCCAGAAAGAGAGAGAGAGGAATGGTGATAATCATTTAATTTTCTACAAAAATAAACATTCAATAATTGTCATACTAGTCCCTCAAGTGGACAACATTAAGCTAGATCATAATCTTTAAACAAACACAATTCGCACTTTCAAATTCAAGACAAGCACGGACCAACCCAAATGGATTAGTCTAAGGAGTACAACACTCAATAAGGGAAAGCACATACGACTCTCTTTCAAAATAAGAGAAATCGTAGACCAAGACATCAATAAGCACACAATGCACAAATAAACACTTAAACACCAACATCAAGAAGGCGAAAACAAAGTGTGAACACACACGTTACACACAAGTTAAGGTCTGCTCAATCACTCACATGCAAAAAGGGGGACAAGCATACACATAAGGTCGATACACCTCACACAAGAAGAGGGCACACGCGACACCAGAGATCCCAATGTTTGCAACATGGGCTCTGATACCAAATGTAATGCCCTGCCAGGAAACCCCGAAGGGATTAAGCCATAACTCAAGAATAGAGTGCAATAATTTTTTTTTTTAAAGTTACACCACATTAAGATACAACAAGATATCAAATATTTAGATTACATAGCGGAAGACATCAACTAACACCTAAAGAGTTTCCCAACGAGATTACTTAAATTTCACAATTTCCTTAACTCACACAATTAATCCAATAACTGTATATCTTAATAATGAGATAATTCTTAATCAGGACAATTTCTTTCAAAAGATGGAAATATAAATCACAACAAGGATTCATGCATTAAGATCTATTCATAAACTTCATTCAAGCTTTTCATTTAAAATTACAAGCCATACATCTAATATTCTAATACACTAGAATTTCATCGTAACCATAAGAGATCTATTCAAGCATACTTCAATTCCTTAACAACAACTGAATAGATTCCATTACTCTAAGTTACATTATTTCATATTCCAACTCATTGCATTTTAAAAGACGATTACATACATGCGTCTACCATAAATCTCATCTAAACCACTTACGCATTCGATCAACATGGCATTCAAGAAGGGACTGAATATAAGCATTTAAAGTTAATTCCATTTATCCACTTAACCATTCTAACATAAGCTAATCATACATGATAAAGCTGAATAAAGGAAACATAAGAGAATAACATCACATAACACCATAATGATCTCTGAGTTCACCCCTAAAGGGCTACATCTCTGGGTCTGCTCAACTGCAAGACCCTTCTAATAATTAATAAAGTTAAGAATACAAGAGGATACACCATTACAATCCCGCCATCAAGGCGAAATATAAACAATATACAAACGACCGCATCGATCAATCAATACATAAACGATCCCTGAAAAGAACAGGATCCAGCTGAACATAATCAAAGCTAATACAAAGGTCCAAGAGAGCATCCATAAAACTGAGCCATCACCACCCAAGGTCTATCATGAAGCCGATACTCACAAGGGCAGAGACAAAGGGACGACCCACAAAGGTACTCAAAATAGGATGAAACGACAACACACTAGCGAACATAGGGACAAGTGTCATCACACAACCTGGTATGGTTACCATGGCAAGTCTTCATAGGTCCCGGCCCCATACACTCGGTTACCCTGGCAACATAATCCGAGCTTCCGGCCCATCCAAGCCTCATGTGGACCCCAACATCCTCTCGTGAAGACAAGGATGGTGGTTTGCCATTTCAGGCCTTCCCACAGCATGTCGAGTCTATGATAGCACTCATCCCATGTGTGAGGCACATTATCTTATTTAGAGATTACATTCTAATCTACTTAAAGGTTATCACTTATTAGACTCACTTTCGACGGGTTACCCAATAGCCACTTTGGGCGCGGCCCCCAATCGAAAGCCACTTTCCCATACGACACTAGACTATACTCAGACGAACTCAAAACCAAGGAATACACATGGTCAGACGAACGGAGCTCAAAAAGGAGAAACAATCATCTGGTCAATCACGACTCATAGATGCACACTTACTAACGGTACTCTAACTAGAGACCTGACCAACAACGGTCAACCACAAATCATCATTCGACTCACACAAAGAGGATATGATCAACAACGACACTACCACAATACAAAAGTCAACTCGGAATCGAGGACTGAAATAGGTACACCAAATCATTCCATACGACAGGGTACTATCTAAACAAGCACGACTTACCATTTCATAATTCAAGGCGAATACAGAAATTAAACTCGCATAGGCAATAATCGAAAAAGACAATATTTCCTCAAATTGATTTAAACATTAAAATCGATCAAGTTTTCTACAAGATCTATACCAGGTTACAGTTATCTACCTCATCTAGGAATAGGTTGTTCTTGGTTTTCTAACTCTCTAAGGTTCAAAACATTAAACAGACATATAAAGCCGTAATGAGTTTTTAAACCAAATTCATATTAATAAAATTCAGACAACCATTAATCAACTAAAATAAGATATTTTTAATCTCCAATCAAAACGTCATTGACACACGGGTCTAAAACCACCACTACAGTTCATATTTTTCAAACCCAGATGCATAATACGGATCAGAGAAATATAATTATAAAAAGAGAGTCTAAAAGGAGATAATCATTTCCAAAAGCATATCGTTTCAAATTCTAACGATCAATGGTAAAATATCTCACTTACTTCTCGATTATTCAAATGATATGTTCTAAGATAATATCTAACATCATCAATTAGTAATTACATCGTATCTCAACAATTTTCCAATAGCATGATATTCTATTTTGTTTTTAAACAATACTACCTTAATCAGCCAAATGCTCTAATCAGCTAGAAGGTAAGATCTAGATTTATTAATCCAAGATCAATCAGAATAAAATCGACAATATTAAATTGCAATATTACAGTTGTAGAACTTAATTAAAAGGGGTGCATAAGCCATAAAATGAAATTGAATAATAGTTAACTTATAACTTCCATTATAAAAATTAATTAATATCCAATTAACATAATCAAGATTAATGCAACCTTAATCATAATTAAGAACTAATTAACACTTAACATTAAAATAATATTCAACATATTATAAGCATTTTTTTTTTGAATGGTAAAAAAATACATTAAAAAAAAACCCTTTAAAAAACTATGTTTTAAAAAAAATGCATTTAAAAGAAGAGGCGAGGGCAGGCCGTGCCCTAGTCGCAATTCCGTTCAACACAACCCTGGCAGACGGCACCACTCCGGTGCCCGCAGGTCCCTTGGCGCCCTGCGGTCACCGCCGTGAGCCGCGACCGCCACGGCCACACTCCAATGCGGAGTGCCAGGGAAACGAGGGGAGCAAGCGGGGGACGCGCGGGGGAAGGGAGGAGGAGCGGGTGGAGCTCTGCTCCCCGCCCTCCAAACCCCAACCAATGGTTTTAAAAACCAAAACGCACAGTCCGAGCTAAAATAAACGCACAGTTGGAAAATAATATATTTTCCTTATTTTTTTTTTTGAAACACAGTTCGGTTCCATATAAAAAAAAAACACGCACAGTGATAAAAAACAAATATATATTTTTTGATTTAATACACAGTCTGAACTTCCAAAACAAAAAATGCCCAAATGAACCGAGTAAATTTCAGTTGAATATAAGTTTGATTTAAAAGAACTAGGTTTTGGTACCATGTTTTCTTTGATAAATTTCATTCTCTCCAAACACAATGGGATTCCAAACCACCCAAACAACATTGAGGAATAACAAAACCTCAGATAAATCTCCAGCCAAACTCAAAATGGCCAAACAAAGAACTATTCTATTTTTTTTTTTAAAAACCAAATGGTTAAACAGATCCTACTTGATCTCGCATTCCTGGCAAGATCTGCCGAAGAGTCCAAATCTCCAACTCCCAAATCCTTCCTTCTCCATCGAAAACCTCCAAATTTCAACCCAAAATTTCTTTCCAACCAAAAATTCTCCAAAAATGTCCCTCCTCCAATTTTCCCCAAATTTTGGGTTATATGGAAGAGTTGACCAAAAATTCTATTTTTGGAATTAAAAAATTTTATTTAAAAATAACTCTCCAAATTAATACTTTTCTAGCTATAGCAACACATTAACTTGCTTTTCAATTCCAAATCAATTCTCTCATTTAATCCAATTTAACCTTTCTGATTTAATAATCCAACAGAATGCAATTAAATCTATCGCAATTAAATACAAAACTTTCTTTTCAACAGCATATTCAAAATGCATTTAATATTCAAAATCAGTCATTTAATCGAACTTACTCCCAATTTAAAACAAGCAATCCAAAATCAATGAAAATCGCATAACGAAATTCTGATTAATCTAGTCCATAAATCTCTAATGCACAAATACATATATAATCAAAATAATTACTGAGGATTAATTAATCAATTTAACCAAACACACCAAGCACGCAAAATGAGAAGGTCAACCAAACAGATGACTCGCAAACCCAAACAAAAAGGGATTACCGACGACGACTGGCGATGCTCACTTGAGCACGACCAAGGTCAAATAGGGTCTTACGACCACCTAATCCAACTCTAAGGATAAAAGAGGTACACTCAAACCTACAAACCCAGGTGAAGACGAACCTCGCACTCATGCAGCATTGTACCTAAAATTTCCTGCAACCAATGATCATACATGCATACATATATAAAATTTTAATGAAAGCGTTAGCCCGATGTTAATACCACAAAATTGGAATACCGAATAACTTGCATACAACTAGTGTGAAAACCACATCAACAGCTATGCGTTAAATCAACATCTGACTATAAAATTAAATTACGATAACTAACCAAGATTAAACCAATATTAGAGATTGATTAGGGTAGGGGTACTACAAATTGACTGAAATTACATACATAGTTTTGCCTCTGTTTCACTTCTTCTACATTTTCTAGTCTCATAACATTGAGACTTAGAAACAATAGTTCTTTCAATTCACATGTAATACATTAATGTGTATAAAAAATATACACAGTTCTATCATATAGAGAGCTCAGATGATCACATATACAATCAGATTATGCATATGTAAAGTACAACAAAATATATTATAGTGAATCTTATTGTAGAAGCTTTTACATATCATTACTCACAAAATATTTACAATGTGATCATGATATAATAGTGGTATTATAAGCCTTCGAAAAATAACAAAGAGAATCTCCAAGGATGTCTTCTTTCAACTATATTTCACATAATAAGAATTAGCTTCTAAAAATATCCATAGTATAAAAAATTATCTCTCTTTTGTTTGAAGAAAAGAATACATTTATTCAAAACATAACAGTCATCTTTTTCCAAATCTGAAAAACTAATTCGGTCACTGCAAAAACAATAGAGCATATAACTGCCTGTGTAGATAAAATAATAATAAAAAAAATCCATGGAGTATGTCATGGCAGACCCTTGGTTAGGTTTTAGAAAAATTCAAGACAAACATACCCAAAGACACTAAAAACAATATTGAAACTAAGCATTTCATAGACCCTTAACTAGGGTTCTGAGCAAGAATATATTTGCAACCATTAAATCCATACTCATTACTTTGACTAGGGTTTTTAAAAAAATAAAAAAAAAAGATGAAATTTTTCACAAAAAGATAGCTAGAACATCATCCCTTTGCATCCTTTAAAAATCTTTTTGAAACCCTTAAAAAATTCACAACAAATCCCTTTAACTTTCAAAAACAAATCCACAAACACATAATAATCTTTGTACAAACAAAGACATACTACTCTTAACAACAGTTAACAAATAAAACAAATTGTGGGAAGATAGCAAGACCAGAAAGATAGGGATTTGATACACCTAAAAATGTTTTCTTCTCTTTTGGTTATCCTGTCCTTGACTTCTGGTAACCACGTCAGTCTCGTCTTCATCTCCACTTCACCTTGTTCAAGCTCAAATTCACCCTATCTAGGCTCAACATCACCTTATTCAAGACCACTGTAAAAATGAAATGCTTTCACAATCAAAAAATATGTTGTACCCTAGCTCTAGGGTTTGAAGACCAACGACAACTCAAAGTGCAAATGAAATGCAAAAGAAAAAATGAAGTGATTTTCAAGAGCTGCTCAACTAACTGCCACATGAAACAAGGTATTTTGATGGGAATGTATAAAATACTTTGCTTACAACAAATTACTTGTTGGTGGGGACCAAAAGATTTCATGTTCCCTAGTCACTTAAAGTGACTTCAAAACCTTTGCCTTTTTTTAATCACCAAGTGACTTAGTGACTATTAATATATCTCATGTGTAACTATGCCAAGGGTCAAAATTTCATGAAAATACCTTTTAGATAGTAATGCCAAAAATTCCTTAGGGGTAACAAACTCCCCCTTTGGCATTGGTGTCAAATCTAAGAAGTTTGACAAAAAGCATCACAATATACCTTAATGTCACTGTTGAAACTGAATACACAATCCTTGTGTGAATTCCCATATCACTGCACAAATCAGAGAATCATTAGAACACTGAAACATACATATGTTTTCCTAGAAGATGGCATGACATAAGAATGATATTAGAAATGTATATCATCACAACATAGCACTATAATATAACCATGAAATACTATCAACAACATAGTCAACCACAAGATATGACCAAAACATTCATTAGAAATGTATATCATCACAAGATAGCACTATAATATAACCATGAAATACTATAAACAACACAGTGAACAATAAGATATGACCAAAACAATCACTCACTGTGAAACCAATCATGCACAAAAATCGACCAATCACTGATAAGCATCACTAAAATCTAAACAAGAAATCTGAACCGAACTGAAACCTGAACCGAACTATGAGCAAAAATCACTGAAAATCATAGAGAATTGCCAAATCTCCCCCTTTTGATAGGAGTGAAAAAGGAGATAAGATGAAACCAATCAAGGTATGAAGGCAAACACATGATGCATACATATATTATATAAGAATGCATCATACATTTACTTTAGAGTGTATACACATAAAAATTTTATATTTATTTAATATTTATTCTTCTATTAAATAGTTAATTTGAAAAGATTAATTAATTTAATTCATTTCATATATTTCTATTAATTAATTTAATTGAAATATTTTATTAATTAATTCATTTATCCTTCTCTTCTGATTAATTAATGAAATATCTAATATTTAATTATTCCTCTAATCAATCAATTAAATATCTAATATTTAATGGTTATTCTTCTATCCTATAGTCTCAAATATTAAATAATTTCTAAATTATTTAATCCCTTTTCCAACTCATCCATCATGTGGCTAAATTAATTCAACAAAATTAAATAAATAACATTTATTAGCCACTTATCTCCAACTTCCAAAATAAATGAAATATTGTGTATGTACACATATTTCCTAACCTTCTTCTATATTCTCTACAACATCCCTATATCTTAGGAAGGACTTGAGTCCACTTGTCCTATCATACCTAAACCTTCTCCAACCATCCCTAGATTCCCTCAATTAGCAACCCAGTCAAGGTGAGATGAGTGACACTTGTCTTCTCCTTCCCCCTTTCTCTCAACCTTCACCTTTGCTCACAACCATCCAAATTTGTAGATCTGACCATGACCATTGATCCAGGCCACATCATCTTATCCTCTCAAAGTCTATATATGTGGAAGTTTGAGTTGAGAAAGAGTTAGTATTCAAGTGATTTTTTAAGCTAACAATTTGAATAAACTTATGCATCCGTGAGTTTAATCTTGAAGCAATTTAGCATTTCTCATTTAGCATAATCATTTAGCATGATCATTTAGCTTTAAATCATTTGCATTGCATATCATAGTATCAGTTAACTATCAGTTATAATTTCATTCTTCATATGCCATCTTGGAAGCTATCAGTGCTTGTCTGAGAGCACACCATCTGCAATGAGGAACAGTGGAGTTAAGACACAATGAGACTTAAATCATGAAGGTAAAAATAGTGTTTTTTATTTTATATCAATTTCATGTAGTTTCATTGGTTGAGTTTGGATTTCCTGTAGCATTTCCTTTGTATTTTGTGAAACTAACATGTTGCAGGTAGTATTCTAATGATGAAATTCAAGTTGACACAATTTGGCGCCCACCGTGGGGCTGGAACCTCGCATATATCTTTCTAGTATCCTGTCTAGTTCTTGCAAAAGAAAGCTTAATGCATTTGTAATCCCAATTCATGCTTGTGTGAGTTTGGACAACGCTTTTGTCTTGCAGGTTAGCACATTTGATGTTTAGGTTAGCTCTTTTGTCTGCAAATCAATGCATTTAATCCTCAGAGAAATGCTTTTGTCTCACAGGTTGACGCATGTGTCATTTTGGTTAGCACTTTTGTTAGTGAATTCTTGCTTTTTAGTCCACAGAGTAACGCTTTTGTACTACAGGTTCATGCTTTTGTCCTCTACGTTAGTGCTTTTGAAGTGAAAGACAACACATATGTTAAGATAGTGCTTTTATTTGCAACTAACAAACTTTTTTCTACAGGTTCGAATGTCCAAGAACTAAAATTTTTGAACTACTGACATATCTATATGCAAGATTGTTTTTAAGAAAATTTCATGCATTTCCTCACATAGTTACTTAAGAGTTTTATTTTAGAGAGTAACACATCATATCTTGCTCATTTAGCTTAACTAAGGGTATAAATTGACAGCATGCAACTTGCATTTTGATTGACTTCTTTAATGTAGTTGCACATAAATCTTAGAGGGATAAAATAAACTTGTGTTTTTTGTGTTTGATGAAGTAGTAGATAAGTATTCTCTCACCCTCATATGGTGATTTAGAAAACCAGACCTACTTTCTTTTATGTGTAACCTTTTAGAGGGCTTGCCTTCCCAAGCTACCTTAAGGGGGCCAGTGAGTGGGGAACCACCCAAAGTGGAAATGGGCTAATAGCAAGTCCTTCCAATCCACTCTAAATAAATCATGTTTGTGATGAAAGTAACAAAAAACATGTGCTGACAAGTTCATACTGACACTATTTTTCCTAATAAACCCTATGGAGCATAACCTCTATAGACTGGGAACCTTCTGTATATACAGAGCTGAAAGTGCTGCATGTATGGCCACATGACCGAAGACCTTTACTAAAATCCACTTGTACTAGTTGCCAAAATCCTTCTAATTGTTGGCACAAGAGGTTAGACCTCTGAAGCGGCTCACATACATACGGTTCTTAGAAGAGATATAAAGTTTTCCATGGGGAGTTTTCATGGAAACTGGTGCTTGGCTGCCCTAGAGAAGTGAGTGTTGATGATGTAGCTAGTAGGGTCAAGCATCTAAATATCCACTTTGAATAGTGTAGCCTCGGGGGAAACCCCATGTGAGATTCAACAGTTATTATCTCAACCTACCATAAGATTTGTACTTGCTTGTGCATTTTGTTTTTCAAACATTGTGACTTCTATGTCTATAACATGCTTAGAATGGTCAAAAATTGAAGAAAATTATCATCTAAGAATGAGCAAAAATCCAACAACTTGATGGAAAAAATGAAAAGATTCCTGGAAACATAGTGAGAACAATGCTTGCAAGCAACAAAATAGTGCATTTGTCCCATAAGTTGGCACTTTTTGACCAAAAAGTTAGCACAAAATTTTTCTCACATCTGAGATAAAGCATATCAAACCAAAATTTTAGAATCAGTATCAAAACACTTCTTAGATTTATCTTTAAACTATCACACATTTTCAAACTAGTTCGATAACTAGGTCACCAATCCAACAGGCTATTTCCAAAAAGGTTTCCATAAGCATAAAACATTCAACAAGCTATTGATTCAAACATCTTAAATGCAAAAATCAACATCATTATCAGTTTCTCATCAGGATATATCAAATCCTCTATCACGAAACTTGATCAATCCACCTTGTGTTCATTATCTTGGATATGTCTTTCCTATTTTGAACCTAGGTTATAACAAAATCAGAATTGCACTCACATTGGAATCAAGCAAAATTATAAACTATCATATGCTTATATGAATTTTAAGTATTGCCTTAAGAAAAGAAAGCCCAGTTATAAAGCTACTCATAAAATAATAATATTCTTGTATATCAATCGCAAGATTTTATTAAAACATAGGACATTCTTACACCATTTTTGTCACTATTTACGTGGCTACGAGATAGAATTTGACAGAGAAATTTTGCAAGGAGGTGCTTTTCAACAAAGAGACACTTTATCACAACGAACAAACAATAGTGGTAAAATCAACAAACCATACTTCCTAAACTAATAATAACCTATTGAATTGTCTTTAGAAAACTTCAAAATTTTGAAACAATCACATTGTCAGTTTGGAATAGAGCTCAATACGAACAATTAAGAAAACAACAAAAACAAATGGAGGAAGAAGATAATCTGATGTTCCAAACTTTTGGGTATACGATTGTTGATGAAGAAGCAGTTAATAGAACCATTAGAGACCTCGAGCAAGATTTCAAATTTGATAGACTAATGGAAAAATTATTAGCAAAGCAAAAGGAAAAATATCTTTCGCTGTTGGCAAAATCAGAAGCTAAATTGCCACAAGATTTTAAAATAGAAAGCTTGAGACAAGATGTAGAGGCAAGTAGCACTCAAAACACAGATGATCCAAATAACAAAGATATAAACAAAGAAAGTCATGAAGAAACAAGAAAAGAACATGATGATACAAGAAAAGAGCATAGTGATAGCAGAACTTATGACGAGACAAGGAGAAACCGTATGGATAATTTGTTGTTAAACCTCACTCAGCAAATCCAAATTCTACAACAATAGCTCCAAGTATTCATTGGAAGATATTTGCCCATATCCTTTTGATAAAAGTTTGAATATGATACCATTTCCACAGCATTGCAAGATCCCTAAATATGATAAATATGATAGAAAGTTTGATCCTCAAGATCACATTAGGGAGTTTTGCACTATGAGACTTATGTAATTTGCACACGACGAAACTTACCTGATGTGTCTATTTCCTAGGAGTTTAAATGGACAATCAATGGAATGGTTTTCAAGATTACCATCTGGAATCAAATCTTTTGAAGAACTTGTGAATAGGTTTATTTCACAATACTCCTACAATATAAGGAATGAGATAACAATGCAAGATTTATGCAATGTTAAACAGAATAATGGTGAATCTTTCATGATTTTCCTACAGTGATGGAAATGAATGTTTAATAGGTATCCAAGAGATGTACCTGATCAAGAAAAGATGGACATATTCATTGATAATCTTATCAGTGAAATGAGTCATCGTCTAAAAATGCAATGTCCTCCTTCTTTCGCCAAGATGATTGAGAATGGTCTAAAAATAGAAGATGCAATGGTAAAGAAAGGAGAGCTGAAACTTTATAATAATAATTCTTATAATAACCACAACAACAACAACAACAACAATGACAAACCCAAGTTTTGGTCAAAGAATAGAAATGTCATCAATAGAGGAAATGACAACAGTAATGCTATGAAACAACAACCAATATTTAATTTATCAAGACAAATCCCAAGCAATAACAATCAAGAAAGCAATAAATACAAGTCTTTCTTCTCCAATCCTCACAAGAAATTCACAAACATTGGAGAACCCTTGGAATCATATTTGAAAACTCTTCTTGCAAACAAATTGATTATTTTACTAGAAGCAAGAAGTTATGAACCACAAGCCAAACCAAATTGGTGGAACGACAATCATTTTTGCAATTACCATCGAAATAAAGGACACCAAACTAATGATTTTCAAAGATTGAAATATCTTATCCAAGATTTAATCGATAATGGAACTATCATAGTGGATAGTCATAAGACAAACAAATCCCACTTAGCCTTTAAAACTCCACTTCCAAACTATGAAAAAAGTAAGCAATCCAAATCAAAAGATGATAAAGGCAAAACCAAAGTGAACTACTCTTATAAATATGATGATGTGGTAAATGTCATCATCATTAAAGATAACACGCCTTCATAACCAATCAACGTTATTACGAGAAGTAAAGAAAAGGTCACATTTCCAGGTATAACAAGTGAATCAACCTCCATTTCATGATAATATAACTTAGTGGAGAAATTACAAAGAATGCCTGCTCAAATATCAATTTTAGGGCTTCTCAAAGTTTCACCTATGCATAAGGAAATTTTAGAAAAATCTCTAGTAGAAATAACAGTTTCAAAAGACTTGGATGTGGATCAGTTCCAAAACATGGTGGGACACCTTATAGCCCCTCATTGCTTATCATTTTCTAAAATTGATGACGCGTCCTTGCAGCATCCTCACAATGCTCCCTTACATGTTGAAGTCACCATCAATAAAACCTGTGTCAAACATGTACTCATAGATGGTGGAGCTGGATTAAACATTTGTGCATTAAGTTTAATAAAGGCTTTGGGATATTTAGAAAATGCAGTAGATCCAAAGAAGAAAATAACCATTAAGGCTTACGATGAAGAGGGGCGCTCTTGTAAAGGAATTGTGGTGTTACCAATCAAAATAGAACCTATGGAAAGGAATACATTATGTCAGGTTTTATATTTGAATCTCTCTTAAAACATTCTTCTGGGAAGGCCATGGATTCACAACATGCAAGCAATTCCTTCTATATATCATCAATGTGTAAAGTTTCCTCATGAGGGACAATAGGTCACTATAATTGCAGACTCTAGCCAATATTGCTTTAATCAGAAGCCAACACAAGATTCCAGAGTTCCACATAACAGAGAATCAGTATATCCTACAAAAGAGATTCAAGAAAAGATATGGGAAACCTTCGAGAAAAAGCTCAAATTAAAGGATGAAGGAATGGGAAAATATTCTTTGCATAATTTTCCACTTTCACCTAGATCATATGGAAAGCCTACAAATAACCAACCATGGATCTTAGAAAAATCAAAAGAAATGTTTAATGGAGCATTTGTTATAGCTGGAACACTTGCAGAAGAAACTGAAGACAAGGACATTCTTGGTTGGTTGTACAAAGATGAAAATGAAACTATAGAAACAGCTACAAAATTGAATATTCCCATAGAGAAATATGGCAATGGTTATAAGATCATGCAAAAAATGGGATGTGAAGGAAAAGGACCAATTGGTAAGCAACATCAAGAACCTATTTGTCCTCACTTGCAATCTAAAGAAGATAAATCAAGACTTGGATATCCAAAATCAAATCAAAAGCAACATATTTATCAAAAGCCAAAGTGGAGAAAGAAATCAGCCCCTAAAGAAGAACAATGGCAAGAAAAGCTACATCAAGCAGCAGAAATAGTAGCCAATAAGTAAAAACAACAAGAAGAACTTGCAATCAAAAGAGAAGAAGAATCATGTAAACAAGTTCAAGGAATACGAGCAAATGCTAAATCTGAACAAGATATTCTAGAAGTAGTAAAAGCAGAGATGACAAAAATCAGAGAACTATTTTCACCATGCAAAATTCCTTTATGGTACAGTGGTGTAATCCTAGACAATGGTTCAGAGAAAGATTCAAATGAATATGAATGGGGTCCAGATCTATCATCTAATGTATCAAGTGGAGAAAACAATGAAGAGAAAGCATCTATCACAAATGAAGACTTGTCTTTTACAAAGAAAAAGATAGAGTTAGAAAGAAGACAAGAATAACTCAGAATCCAAAGAAAAGAGGCATATACAAGACAACAAAAGGAAGAGAATGAAAAAGACCAAGAAGAAACACCACAAGAAGCACAAATAGATATTGATCAAATATCAGGAAATATCATATTTCTATCAAATGAAGAACAAGATGTGTTGAGGTATGGAAGAACCATAAAAGAATTAAGAGATAGTCAAGTAGGATTGACTATTAGTCCAGAAGAAGCTCATTTTGAGAGAAGACAGAAGCGAGCAAAAGAATCTTCTATATCATGTGCACAAGTATGTCAACTTCAAAACACAAATGAACCTATTGAAATTAATCAAGAAGGAACTTGCAGTGATAAAGATGTGAGTGTTGATATAATCCATTTGTTTGAGGGACAAAGTCAGATGAAGATTCACTTGAGTGCGAACCACAAAATACTAGTACTGATTTTGCTAGAACTGATTGGAGAACACTTGGGAGAGAGTATCCTCAAGATCATTCTATCTATGACATTACCTACTCTATGCCAAATTATGACTATTATGTCATGAACCTTGAAGCACCTAGCACTAACGACGACTATGACTTAATCCTTCTTCATCCAGAACTAATTGATTGGGATAACCTAGAAAACCCTGAATTGGATGTCTTTTCCAATGACCATGACTTAGTTGTGTATCTTACTATCATTGAACCAATAACACCTAAGATATCTTCCATCGTGGAATCAAGTAACATTTCTTGCAGTCAGGAGAATGCCAAACTTTCTAGTCGCAAAATTGAAATAAAATAAGGAAAAAGACCTAGTGTTGAAAACCATTTCATGGCAACACTAGATCAATCAAAAGGAAAAATAAAGGACGTATGATGGTGAAAATCTCTTTGAGGCACCAGAAGATGGAAATTTTGGCATCCTCCCTGCATATTTTCAGGAGAGATCTTGGTGCAGAGCACCTAGCTCAAAGTTGTCTTTTCTTCCATTTTAGAGATTTTATGTGATTTGAAGTTATTTTATGTTGTAATAAGGTTTAAGAAATCCTATGATGCTTTTTGAAGCTATATTTTGGTTATTTACACTTTTGTTGTGCTCAAGATCCAAAATTATCATTATCCTAAAATGTTGTCAAAATGTCAATTTTTGGTTTGTACCAGGTGGATGCTTGGAAACTTGCTAGAATGTTTGGAAATGGTTGAAATCCATTGTGGTATTCCATTTGATTTTTGTTTCAATCCTTCAGAGCCTTGGAGTGTGTTTTTGCACTCATAGGTAAAAGTTGTCAAAAATTGGTCATGACAACTTTTGCATTTTTAGGCAAAAGTTGTCCATGAAGGAAATGGCATTGGAAGTTGGCTGGAACCAACTTAAAATGGTGTATAAAACCTTATAATAATCTCCAATAATAGGTTAATCAACTTTTGGTCTGCATTCAATTCATTTGGCAAGGGTTTCCTATGCTTTTCCTCATGTTTGGACTATTTTTTCTTTGATTTTCTATTTTTGTATGACCTATACACTGGTGTGGTGCTCATAATAGTAGAGGAAGTTAGGAAATTGTTTTATCTTTCCAAAAAGTATAATATGAAGGTTTGAAGTGCCTTGGATCAAAAGTTATCACTGTTTTTGTAAAAGTTGCTCACAAACTCTTGAAACTTGGGGTTTCGATTGTAAAAATGCATTTTACCTGAGCATCCACAAATGGAACAAGTTGAGATCTAGTGGATGGATTGGGTAGCCTCTATAAATATTTTTAGAGTAGGATTTTTGTGTTTTTTCAGGCCACAAGGGGGAGAATGGGTGAGATGAATAACACACAAGCTTGTAGCTAGTGTGTGGGGGCAGCAAGGATTGCTCATTTTCAGTGCCATGGAGAAGTGACACCCCAGAAAACCATAGTGTTTTGGAAAGCTCTATGAGTGTAATAAAATAATCCAATTTGTTTTGGGTTGGTTATTATTACTAGTGAATAGTTTGAGCACATCTTCGAAAACTGCCTAGAAGCCCTAAACCCCTTAAAAATAGCTCTTTTTCAGTAACCGTAGTTGTAAGACAAACCCAGATGGGAAAATAAGTGATATTGTTTAAATTAAAAATGGATATCTCAATATGTAAAAATATCTAGGGGTTGTTAAGAAATTTTGGGTAAAAAGACCAAAAAAGGGTCAAAGAAGGTCTAGTCAATTAGGCCTAATAGGAACCGGTAGAAGCAAGTTGAAAGCCTAGGGCTTGGGAGGAAGGTGCAAACCTTGTCAATGCATAAAATTACCTTGAACATACCTATAAAACATAACCACAATCTTTAAACATGATATTAGAGTGAAGATCCTTGGTGGAGGTGTTTGGAGCCTAGTTGGAGCTTTGGGAACCTAGTAGGAGACCATCTCAAAATCAGAGATTTGGGTCAGAACTAACAAGAAATATCAAGAGTCTATACCTAGGAGGAAATCCAATAAATTTTTAGGCCTTGGAGGTATAAGGAGAATACCCTAACAATTTACCTTGGAGGAGCTTGAGTAGAAGGGTGAGTTGAGGAGTTGGGGTGAGTAAGGGTAAACTAGAGAGCTAGGGACAAGACCTCTGCATCAGAGTGGTATCAGAGCCTTTCTTTGAAAGATTTGGTGTATGTTATATTATGAAGAATTAGAAGCAAGTTCAATTCCTCCAAAGGCAATGACTCCAGAAGCCATCCGACAGATGGTGGCAGAGATGATAGAAGGATTGAAAGATACAGAAGGAAGTAGAGGAACCAGAGAGGCAAAGAAGGAGAAGAGAAAGGTTAAGATAGAATGGGGTGATGAGACTAATGAAGAAGTGGAAGATGGAGAGGAACCAGTAGTAGTAGCTATGCCTTAATACCAAAAGTTATTCCTAGATGTAGTCAAATCCATTTCTAAGGACAACCTGGATGGATTACCCACATATGGAGGAAACCTGAATGGAGAAGAGTTGCTAGATTGGATAGAAGATCTCAATAATCATTTTTATTACAAAGAAGTAGCAGAAGAGAAAAGAGTTAATGTGGCCAAATCAAGAATGAGAGGATCAACATTGGTTTGGTAGAATATGATGCAAGAAGAAAGGATACAAGAAGGCAAAAAGAAGATAACTTCATGGGAGAGTATGAAGATTAGACTTAAGGTACAATTCCTTCTAGGAGATTATGAAGTTAAAATTCATAAGAGACTACAAAATTTGAAACAAAGGGAGATAGATGTCAATGCTTACATGGAGGAATTCCATAAACTAAGCCTCAGAGATAAGAAGCATGAGAATGAGGTTGAGAAATTGGCCAAATACATGAATGGATTGAGACAAAATATACAAGATGAAATCAGTATCCTTACTCTTGATACCATTCATAAGTGTTTTTAGTTACCATTAAGGACAGAAGACAAAATCAAGAGGAGGAGTGAACAAAATAAAAAATTTAGAGGTGGCAGATCCTTTAGAGGAAGGGGCACTTTTAGTAGAGGTTAGAAAACATCAAGGAATGAATAAAAATCAAGGAAAGAAGGTGGTGGAGACTCTTCAAGCAGGGCATTTAGAGGATTCTGTAGAGGAACAAAAAATTCTAGGGGCAGATTTGGAAGCTCAGAAAGAGGAAATTTAGTTTTCATCGGGAGATGTTACAATTGTAATCAAGTTGGCCACACAATGGGAAGGTGTTCGGAGAAAGAAACCAGCTCTTCACACTCATAGATGGGTGAGAGAAGAACACAATTAGTGCAAGAAGAAGACAATCAAAGTGTGTCTTCCCCTCTTAGCAAGGCAGGCCCAGTGACAGATGGTGAATGTCTAATGCTAAGAAGGTCTTTGTTGAAGATTCCTCAAGCTCAAGAGCCACCACAAAGGAAGAGTTTGTTTAGAACAACTTGTAAGCATCAAGGCAAGATTTTCAAAGTGATTGTAGACTCAGGTTCAACTCATAATATAGTTTCAAGTGAAATGGTGGTTAAACTCAAGTTAAAGAGGCCGCCACATCTCACTCCCTACAAGGTGTCATGGCTTAAGTAGGGCCCACATGTGTTAGTTGATGAGAAAGCATGGGCAGACTATGAGATTGGTGAGTATAAGGAAAAGATTTTATTTTATATATTGCCTATGGATGCTTTCCATTTGTTGTTGGGACGTCCATGGCAATTTGATGTAAAGGCTTAGCATGATGGAGAGAAGAATAGATATGTCATTATCTAGAATGGTAAGAGGTATCAAATGGATCCATTACTTGATCAAAAAAAGGAAAAACAAGTGGGATCAAGTGTGATGATGATGAGTGGGAAATATTTTCTTAAGGTGATGAAACAAGAAGGAGATCAAGGGTATGCTATTGTGCTCAAACCTAGTGAGAAGAAGGTATGGCAGATCCAATCAAATAAGTGCCACAAGAGGTGAAAGGTCTACTCAAAAAATATGTAGAAGTAATAGGAGAAGATCTACCTAATTCTTTGCCACCAATGAGGGATGTAAATCACCAAACAGACCTGATTCCAGGGGCAAGTTTGCCTAACAAGGCTGCCTACAAAATGACACCTAGTCAAAATGAAGAAATTGCCAAACAAGTGCAGGAGCTCTTGGATAAAGGATTCATCAAAAAGAGTTTGAGTCCATGTGTTGTACCTACTGTCCTAGCACCCAAGAAAGGGGTAAAATGGAGAATGTGTATAGATTCCAGAGCAATCAATAATATCACTATAAGCTACCAGTTCCCTATGCCAAGGATAGAAGACCTGTTGGACAATCTTGGGGGTGCAAGCTACTTCACAAAGGTGGATTTAAAATCAGGTTATCATCAGATAAGAATTAGACTAGGGGATGAATGGAAGATAGCCTTTAGGACCAATGCTGGCCTCTATGAGTGGTTGGTCATGCCATTTGGCCTTACCAATGCACCTAGCACCTTTCAAAGGCTCGTGAATGAAGTCTTGGTTGAGTTCATAGGTAAATTTGTGATTGTATATCTTGATGACATTCTAATATTTAGTAGGTCCAAATAAGAACATCTCAAGGATGTGGAGATGGTCTTGAAGAAGCTAAAAAAGGCACAACTCAAAATTAACCTTGAAAAGTGTGAGTTTCTCAAGACTAAACTTGTATATCTTGGTTTTTTCATTTCACAAGGTTGTCTAAAAATAGATCCTAGTAAGGTTGAGGTAATCCTTAGTTGGCCTAAACCTAAGAATACTAGTGATGTTAGGAGCTTCCATGGGTTAGCATCCTTTTATAGGAAGTTTGTAAGAAACTTTAGTCATGTGTGTGCTTCTGTGCTCAATACTATCAAAGGGGGAGTTAAGTGTCAGTTTAGGTGGATAGAGGAGGCCCAGAAGGGATTTGAGTTGTTTAAAAAGAAGATAGCTGAGTTACCTACCCTTAGGTTACCTGATTTCAATCAGGTATTTATAGTTGAGTGTGATGCTAGTCAAAGAGCAATAGGGGTTGTTTTGAGTCAAGAGGGTCTTCCCATAGCCTCTTTCTTTGAAGAAGTTGAATGAAACAAAATAAAATTACTTTGTGTATGACTTGGAGTTGTATGCCATGGTGCAAGCCTTGAAGAAGTGGCTTCATTACTTGCTGCCCAAAGATTTTGTGGTCTATACTGAGAACCGTGCCCTTAGTTTTCTCAATGGACAAGAGAAGTTGAATCAGAAGCACCTCAAGTGGGTAGAATACCTAAAATCTTATACCTTCACTATCAAGCATAAGAAGCTCACCTCAAATAAAGTTTCTCATGCACTCAGTAGGAGGGTCATGACCATACAAGAGGTTAAATTGCACAGTGTGGGGTTGGAGGAGTTGAGAGACCTCTACAAAGAAGACAAAGATTTTGTTGATATATATGCTACATGTTCTGATTTTTCTAACACTTCTCATGTTTCCTACTTTGAGTATATGATACCCGAAGGTTTTTTGTTTAAAGGAAATCTCCTTTGTATACCTCAATGCTCTATGAGATAAAACACCATTCAAGAGAAACATCAAGGGGGTCTAGGAGGTCATTTTGGCAATGATAAAATAATCCAAGTTTATTTGGGTTGGTGATTGTTACTGGTGAAGAGTTTGGAGCACATCTTCCAAAACTACCTGGAAGCCCTAAACCCCTTAAAAATAGCTCTTTTTCAGTAACCCTAGTTGTAAACAAAATACATATGGAAAACTAAGTGATCTTGTTTAACGTCCAAATGGGTATCTGAATATGTAAAAATATTTGGGAGTTGTTAGGAAATTTTGGGGGAAAAGACCAAAAAATAGTCAAAGAAGGGCTAGTCAATTAGGTCTAATAGCAGCCGGTAGAAGCAAGCTGAAATCCTAGGGCTTGGGAGGGATGTGAAAACATTGTCAATGCATAAAATGACTTTGAAAATACCTGCACAACAGAACCAAAATCTTTAAACATGCTATTAGAGTGAAGATCCTTGGTGGAGGTCTTTGGAGCCTAGTTGGAGCTTTGGGAACCTAGTAGGAGACCATCTCAAAATCAGAGATTTGGGTCTGAAATAACAAGAAACCTTAGGAGGCTATACATAGGAGGCAAGCCAATATATTTTTAGGCCTTGGAGGTCTACGGAGTGTACCCTAACAAGTTACCTTGGAGGAGCTTGAGTAGAAGGGTGAGTAAGGGTGAATTGGAGAGCTAGGCACAAGACCTTTGCATCAGATCTGCTATTCTAATAGAACCAACAGAAGAAATAAACATTGGCACACCAAAGGATCTCAAGATACTTCATTCTACCTCATCATTATCAGATGAAGAGAGGAAAGACTACATACAATTCTTCAGATAAAGACAAATAAATTTTTCTTGGTTCTATGCAGACGTGCCAGGACTTAAT
This sequence comes from Cryptomeria japonica, assembly GCF_030272615.1. Lineage (NCBI taxonomy): Eukaryota > Viridiplantae > Streptophyta > Pinopsida > Cupressales > Cupressaceae > Cryptomeria > Cryptomeria japonica. The sequence continues at coordinate 156,723,282 of NC_081408.1, read as the reverse complement.
CCATATCTTATCATGCATCATCTCAATGTTGATCTAAAATAAAAACCAGTTAAACAAAATTTAGGGAAGATGCATCCACACATCGCTCTCCTTGTAAAAGTTGAGCTAAATAAACTATTAGATGTGGGTTTCATCACACCTATTGCCTATCCAAAATGGGTTTCAAGCATTGTGCACATGTCAAAGCCAGATAAAATCATAATAGTCTACATCAATTTCAAATATTTGAACAAGGCATGTCCCAAAGATGATTTCCCACTACCCAACATTGATATAATTGTGGACTTATCAATAGGACATGAGATGTTTTTATTAATGGATGGAATCTTAGGATACAATCAAATAAGAATCGCTCTTGAAGATCAAGAAAAGACAGATAAAGTTTTCTTGGTCCTATGCAAATGTGCCAGGACTTAATCCATATCTTATCATGGATCATCTCAATGTTGATCTAAAATAAAAACTAGTTAAACAAAATTTAGGGAAGATGCATCCACACATCACTCTCCTTGTAAAAGTTGAGCTAAATAAACTATTAGATGTGGATTTCATCACACCTATTGGCTATCCAAAATGGGTTTCAAGCATTGTGCACATGTCAAAGCCAGATAAAATCATAATAGTTTGCATCAATTTCAAAGATTTGAACAAGGCATGTCCCAAGGATGATTTCCCACTACCCAACATTGATATAATTGTGTACTTATCAATAAGACATGAGATGTTTTTATTAATGGATGGAATCTTAGGATACAATCAAATAAGAATCGCTCTTGAAGATCAAGAAAAGACAACATTCACCTATGCATGGGGTACTTAGTGTTGGAATGTTGTGCCATTTGGGCTTAAGAATGTAGGAGCAACTTATCAAAGAACTATGACAAAAACAATTCATGATATGATGCATAGATTTATGGAAGATTATGTAGATGATATACTTGCAAAATCTCATACAAGAAAAGAACATTTGAACATCTTGGGCAAGATCTTTGATAGGATTGAAAGATATCAGTTAAGGTTAACCCCAAAGAAAAGTGCATTTGGAGTAAATCTGGAAAACTTCTTAGGTTCATTATATCAGCTCGTGTAATTGAAGTAGATCCAGAAAAGGTCAAAGCTATCATGGAAATGGAATCACCTAGAAACATATGTCAATTGCATTCTCTACAAGGAAGATTGAAATCAATTAGAAGATTTGTCTCTCAATTAGCAGATAGATGTCATCCATTCGCTCACCTTTTACATAAGAACGTTCCATTCAAATGGGATCAAAAGTGTGAATAGGCTTTTATGAAAATAAAAGAATATTTCATGAATCCTCTAGCACTTGTATCACCAGTCAAAGGGAAACCATTGTTACTTTATATCTCAGGGGCAAATGTATCATTAGGAGCTCTACTATCACAACATGATGCAGAAGGAAAAGAAAGAGAAATGTATTACATCAATAGAACACTTGTAGGCTATGAATTAAATTATACATCAATAGAGAAGACATGCCTAGCAGTTGTATTTGCAACTCAGAAGCTGCGACATTATATGCTGACTCATTATGTAAAACTGATAGCACAAATCGATCCACTAAAGTATTTGTTGAATAAGTCAACTTTGACAAGTAGACTAGCAAAATGGGTTATGGTAGTAAGTGAGTTTGATATAGAATATGTTGATAAAAAAGATTTCAAAGGACAGGTCATTGCTGATTGATTAGCTGAAGCACCTTTACAAGATGACATACCATTACACATTAAATTTCCTGATGCCAACATTCTGACAATAAGTAAATAATTTTGGGAATTGTACTTTGATGGTTTTTATACACAATATGGATCAGGCACAGGAATTTTATTCATCACACCTCAAGGGCACACAATTCCAAAATCATATAGACTACGGTTTCCATGCAGAAACAATGCTACAAAATATGAAGCATTGACTATTGGTCTTAAAATGGCTATTGAATGGAATATCAAGGAATTACATGTCTATGGTGATTCACAGCTTATCATCAACCAAATAAATGATGATTATGAAACTAAGGATGTCAAGCTCATGCCCTACAAATAGGTGGTAGAAGAATTTAAAGAACACTTTGAAGAAATATCATTCACCCAGATCCCAAGAAATGAGAATAAAGCAACAGATGCAATGGCTACAATAACATCTCTCTTGCAGAATCAGGAGAATCAACAATGTTATGAATTCCTAGTGGAAGATATCTTAACCCCTACCATTCAACCCTAGCATACCTAAATGATTTGCCATATATTAGGTACTAATCAATCCTTATATGACCAAACCTATCAATATATAAAAGAGAATATCCTTCCCCCTGACCTATCCCGCACACACTCAAGTGGATTAACACTATATAAGAAACTTCTTCATATGGGTTACTATTGGCCTACTATAGAGAGAGATTCATTTACATATGCCAAGAAATGCAAGCAATGCTAGATCCATGGAAATCTTATTCACGCACCAGCATAAGAATTGTATCCTATGACAGGATCATGACCATTTTCTCAATGGGGTCTTGATTTTGTGGGTAAGATAATCCCTTTATCTTCTAATGGATAAAAGTTCATTATGACTGCTACTAAATATTTTACTAAATGGATTGAAGTGGTACCTTTGACAAAAGTGATAGGAAAACAAATATCATCATTAATCTTCAATTATATAATCTGTCGCTATGGAGTTCCTATAACCATTATCACTGATAATAGATGACCATTTAAGAATCAAGATGGGAAGGAACTATGTGAGAAATTTCATATCCAACATAGGTTTTCTACTCCATATTATCCACAAGGAAATGGTCAAGTTGAGGCATCAAACAAAACTATCTTGAAAATATTGAAGAAAAAAGTCAATGAAGCTGGGAAAGATTGGCACATTAAGCTAAATCCTGCTCTTTGGGCATATTGAACCAACATCCACACACCAATGGGGGCAACTCCGCATTGCTTAGTCTATGGATCAGAAGCCATGTTACCAATAGAAGTAGAGATACCTTCTCTATGAGTTTCCTTGAAAGGTCTTATACGAGAAGAAGAACAACGAGTCTCTAGACTTCAAGAACTTGATTTGATTCAGGAACGTTGCCAAAATGCAACAGATCATTTGAAGGTATATCAACAGAGAATTGCAAGAAGTTAAAATCATAGAGTCAAGCCATGCATTTTTCAGATTGGAGATATAGTTCTTAGGGAGAATCCAAGAAAATGACAAGACCGAGAAAAGAAAGGTAAATTTGAACCAAATTGGTTAGGTCCTTTTGTCATAGTAGCAACATATGGTTCAGGAGCATACAAGTTATCTACTCCTGAAGGTGATTGGTTTGATGAACCTATCAATTCTATCCATCTCAATAAATTCTATGCTTGAGATGAGAAGTCTTGGAAAAAAATCAATCAAAAGAATATAAAGCCCTGAAGAAATCAGTAAAAATCAGAAAAGCAGAAAATCCCTAAGAATCATAAAACAGCGACAACGGAAGAAAAAAAATCAAAATTTGGAAAAAATGTGATAAATTTAGATAGTGAAAACCTGGTAAATAGATGCTATCTAAAAAGTAAGTTCTTTCATCTATGAGATCACTTTGCGCACCTATTCACTCGATCCTATCACATCTATCGCTTCCATTTATCCTAGCTCATTCATTTCATCTTTCACATCCTTTTCTTCAAACTGTTAGTAGGAAATATGCAGCTTACCAATAGTTATCAATTTTTGACATACTTGTCATAGTCACTGTCTTAGATTTTCTTAGAATCAATCAATCTGCATTATATCTCACCATGGTTTGGATCTTGATCAATTGATTTCCATAATAAATTTTGGTTTCCACTAGGTGAAAAATCCTAATTCCTTTTGCTAAGGTGATCTTTTGAATCTTTGAAAATCCAAAACATTCAGAAAACTTAGAAAAGCCAAAAATACCTAGGGTTTTGAAACAGATAACAAGCAATAGAGCAACGAAGATCAAAGCCTTTCATATCAACTGAATCATGAAACTCAGGATACAAACAATCAACCAGCAAGTAATGAAAGATTATCAATGATTATTCATCAAGATTATTATATCAATTAATTATCATGAGAATATGTGAATGACATACAAGATTCAGTGTTTATATCTTGATTTTGTTGCTAATAATGTACTCTATGTGACTCAAGGATGTCTATGACTAGAGAAGCTATGATGGAGCATAATTATTTTCTTTGTTTGTTGTTTGTGGTTTATCTCTTATTAAGGTATGCACTAGTCTAAGGATATGATCAGCAAAAGATCAAGGAAGATGTTCCGAGTCATGCATGAAAAGAGATAATCCTTGTTTGTTCTACAAGAAATACTCAAGTCAGCTTGATTCATTATATCAAGTTGCTTGTATAAACTTGCTATATCAAAATCCATGTAACAAATACTTAGGTCAGCTTGGATCTTATGTCAAGTTGTTTGTATTTTCTTACAAATTTTAAAGCTCAATGATGAAATCAAGCATTGTTACAAGACAACATATGAAGAATGGAAATATCATTTTAGATCATTTTTAGATTAGTTGTTATTCATCTGCATTATAAGCATATCCTTTCATTTAGAGATCAATGATTATAAATAAAGGTTGAGTATACTTGGACAAACAAAAACAATTTTCATTTGATCATTGTAGTTGCATTCATCTTTAGAATCATTTCAACCATCATTCATTTTATTTAGTTGCATTTCAAAAAGATGATATGGATCCAGCTCCTCCATGTAAAGATTCAAGAAAAAAATTTCATGCAATTTGTTCATTGTTTGGTGGCTCTAAAACCATATGTGGTGAAATATTCTTAATTGATCGATACATTGTTGATGAACGGTACATATTTAAAAGGTGAAAAATAGTTGCAAAATAGTTACTAAATTGATGCCAACTATATGCCAACACAACTATACAACAAAATTACTATATAATAAATAATTAATAAATATGTTATGCCAACAATTAAAGTGTCCTTAAAAACTAATGTAGGACATAAATGTTGTTGCGTGGAGAATAAATAAAATTTATCCACTACCTATACCAAAAATTATTTTTTATCCATTGATGTTAGCTCTAATAGATAGAAAGCCTCCTACAAATACCATGTAGGGGTATATTACTTCTTGGATCAATTAACAATGTATATAATTAAATCTCAATATTTTTCTTGTTCACAAAATAATTTGATTGCATATCATTGGCTTACTTCATCCCTCTTGTTTGACAATGTATTAATTTGACCACGAATAAAATCTGTGTGGGGGACATATATTGTAATGAAGTCATGGGGGTAGACCAATGTGAACTTGTTCCACATAGATTTGTCAACTTTTCAATCAAAGTTTGAAAATATTTATTATTATTTTAGTTGTCCTTAAATTTTTTCTTGTATCCCAAAAGAATTTTTAGATATCGTTGGAGGAGTTTGACGCGATTTTCCTTCACTATAGTTTTCATAAATTGGTGGGAAATTTTAAATTCAGTAATATTAAACAAAATTGAATCAATGTCATTCTGAAATCACTATTTAATTGAATTTGTACATTAAATTAAATAATACATCATCAAAATGAAATTTAAATATTTTTTTCAAAATAATGTAATAATTATCATTATATGAAGCTTAAAAATTTTAAATTTCAAATTAAAAAAAAATCACTAATGAATGTTATTTTTTAAATAATAGAAAGCTTATTTATAGGTGATTTCAAATGAACGATATTATTTTAAAAAGAAAAAAGGAAAGAGTGAAAAGATTTTACATGAAGAAAGATGTAACAGACAGTTTGAGGTGAAATGGGATAATGATGAATAGATCAACTCAAACTTAATTGTTAGCTTATTAATAAATTTTAAATCACTAATTAAAAGTCACATGTGAAGATTTTTTAATTTATTTATTAATAGCGAATTATTAAACATTGCCCTTGTAAACAATATCAAAAACTTCGTTGAAGGAAACTCACACTCTTCAAAGTGTAAAACATAAACTAACAAAAAGGCCGCAGCTAAAATGTGGCTAAGACAAAAAAATGCAGTGTAAAATTAATATTTGATATATTTTTAACTTTTTAAAAATAACTTATTAATGAATTTTTTAACTTCATTGTTTTCATATAGAAAATTCTTATTTCTACAGTTTAAACTATTTTCAAAGTCTATTATATAATTAAACTTAAGGATTATTTTATTTCACATGGAATACATTGAATAGTGGAAAACTCATGAGAACCTTGACATGGAAAGAAGAATAGTTTTTGAGAGAATGCTTTATATTCATGGTTGAAAAATATAATAAGGGTTGGTTGTTAAGCTAATTTCTTGGTTGTGGGTCTTTTGAGATAGTTGTATGAGATCAAGTGATGCAACTCTGGTATGTAAAGGGGTATGATCTTCATTTTATAAATCATATAAAGATAATTGAATAAACATAGCACATGCAAATGGTGTGTTTCCATGAAAGTGTGTAACTATTCAAGGACTACACAAACCTAGTTGTGGATTTTCTCTTATCATATTTGTTTCTATGCATATTGTCTTGATTTAGTATTATAATGTAGGGAACATACTAAGTAACATAAAACATAGAATATTGTTAAAGAATCATTGTATGCATGCTTACAAATTTCCCTTGATATGAAATATTAAGTCCATTCACTTATTTGGATGTTGTAATACTACCAGGTCCATATTCAAGCTTGTAGTTATCAAGTTAATAAGAAGTTTTAGAAGTAACTAGTTAGCCTTTAGCCTAATGATAAAAATTGGGCTCAAGAATATGATGCTTATAAATTCTCTTAGATCAATCATTTCTTTCATTCATTTGATAGATTTCATGTTAGTGAAACATCAAGGAATGCTCTCCTAAAATAATTGAGTACTAGGTGAAGGACAAAATGGTTACCTTTTATGAATAAGTGATCACCATTTCTATTTAAAAGAGAATAATAGCAAACATATTCACAAAATGTGGTTGGATATAAAAGAAAATCTTAATAGTCCAAATAGGGTAGGGCCAAGATCATAATTAATATAGAATAAACATAAAATCCAACATGTAACAAGAACAATAATACTATAAGGAAATGATGAAACCTAGCCACTTGGCTTAAACCCTATACAGTAATGAGGTCCAAAGCAATGTCGGGAGAATACCACCCCTCATAATAATTTTCATTATCATCACCATAGAATGAAAGTAGCCAATGTTTACTAAGGAAAGCATTTGAAAGAATGACTAGGTGGCTACCTAGGAGTACTAGTGAAAAGCAACTCAAAAGAACCCCCAAAATCCTAGCCAAGAGAAACATCCTAAGTAGACAAAATTGAACATTAGTAAATGTTTGAGCCAAGGATGACAACTTGGGAAAACCTTCACAAGAAAGGAAATAATATTTCACGAGAAATATGAAAAATATGTTGAGATGAGAAAAAATGTACACTAGCCTTTCTTGTAAAGGGAAAAGGCAAGAGATGAGAGAAAATAGGATGAGGCCATGTGTATCAATAGGATGAGAGGGTAGGTAGAGATTAGGAAAACATCAACTACCACTCAACAACCCAACTACAACTAATAAATGCACCTAAAATGATAAACTCCTAAGCTGAACTTAATCTTGAGTAAGTAATATTTACTCTAACACCCCCCACCAATCTTGAGTAAATAATATTTACTCTAACACCCCCCGCCCCCCTTAAGTGAAACCTAGGGAGAATAGTTATTATGCAAAATGCAATATGATATGATGATGGGTCCTCAAAACTAGGCCATGTTAGGTACCCATATACAACTAATAATGCAACTAATCTCTCACAAATGGATAGAAAGAGAAAACCTCATGGGACAAAGCTCTTCTCCAAAAAGAGATAATTCAAATCATGTAGAAGTCAAAGATAAAGTTATGTATGGAGGGATCAACACTAATAGCCCCAATAACTACATCGATCACAAGAATCCAATCCATATCCACCCCCCCATATGAGGAAAAATGAGAGACAATGTAGCTCCTCATAACGAATAATCACCTATAATAATGGTAAGTGATTGGAGATAAAATAATATCCAAAACTTACAAACACCTTTCCTCTCATTCGGAAGAAATAAATCCATGTATAGATGCAAGTATGCTTCCCATTTTGGATAGGAATTGGTAGGAAGTGAAATCCACATGAATAATGATGTCTCTAAAAAATGCTCATGTTTTACCTTGTCCATGAAAGATAATAAAGATGATGATGCAACAATCAAATCATGTATATGTCTAAACAAATAAATAAGTGATAAGATTGAACTATGGGTAAACTAATAGAGAGTTCAAGATCCAAAGATGAACATGATATAAAAATATGAATGCAATTAGTTTCATCATGGAGGAGAGATAACCCCTCAAATGTATCCTCCAAACTAGTCAAAGATTGACAAACAAAATCTGACATACCAAATAGGATTCCACCTTGCAATCATAAATTTTAAAAATTGAATGTGTCCTTCAACCAAATATGAAAGACAATGGTGTCCCTATTTTTTATGAATTATGGAAGTCTCAAAAGAATTTGATTAAGGATTCAATAGAAGTGAAGATGGATTAACTATCTCTAAATAAGAATTAGGAACCTCTGAAGCAAGCTCATCCTCATCTAAAGTCTTAATACTCTAAGGTCTCAAATTCCCTAATAGTGTCACAATCATAGGGTCTCTTCTTTGAAGTATAAAGAAGCACATTTCAATCTAAAGTGGATCATATGAGAATATTTTAGAATCATCATATCCATATAAATCCAAAATATAACTCCAAGGAGCATGAGGAAACTTAAAATTTATAATAGACCCCAAAATGTCATAATATACATGCATAAGAATAACTCTTAAGATATGATCCATTTTTCAATTCCAATAAAGTCTATTACTAAGTTTACTAGGGAGAGGAACTAAATTATACAAGTGTGGCAACAAATGAGACCATTTAAGATGAGTGATAATTTCATCTCACTATTTTATATGGAAACCCAAAGGAGGGAAAATCCATGGTGAGAATCACAATCACAATATGAATAATTATTTTAGGTTCAAGTTCATGGAGCACACTACACCTTAATTGAATTGAAAAAATAAGGAGCACAATCTTAGGGAAAGATACAAAGGACTCATAATACTAAGATACACAATCTTAGAGAAAGATATAAAGAGCTACATAGGTTGTTAAAGGACAAACTATCTCTCAGTAGGTATAGGGAATAATGAATTATGATAATGAAACTATCCTTGAACTGTTGTTTCAAGAAAATAAATTATGGAAAACATTATTGACTTCATTTATTATATCCCAACACATCAATGCACTAAAGATATGATCATCAAAGCTCATCACATTTATTGAAATTCATACTTCTCCTACTTGCATATCAATCACATCCAATTGACAATAATCCACACACATTCCATACCTTAACTGATACATTCACACATCTATTTATAAATAGGTATTAAATTTTTCCTTGGTGAAAAGAAATATATAATTCTTATTGTTAACCAAAGTGAAACGTTTTATATGGAATTTAGCCATAATAAATATCTTTGTTGGGACAGCATATAAAAAATAATTTTCAATGTACTTCCAAATATGTTCTTGGTCAGGTTAGTGAGAAATGTGTTTCTCACTATTTCTTTACCTATTCTTCTTTTTGGAAGCATGTGGAGCATGTGATGGCACATTTAGAATCAAAATTTTGTTCACGTTACTTATATATATAAATTTTGGGCTAACATGGGTCAAACTCCTATTTTACCATCTTTTATGTCATTGCCTAGGATATATGTCATATTTCATCCTTTAGAAAATTTGGCTAGAAAGAAAATATCAATCCTTTAAGGTTATAGAGTCATTTATGGCATACATAAAAAAAGGTTTTAGATTTAAAGTAAAACGTTAGTAGCCAAGTGCTTTGTGAATGGCATTCTCTCATTTTTAGTACTTGCCATATAGGAAATACTATTGTATTTAATTAAGTCTAATTAATCAATTTGTTTCAAAATAAACTTGATTTTTATAATGTTGAGATTTTTATTTTTAAGTTAGAAATTATTTATCTACAATATGATTGGATGAAAAAAAATTGGTATTATAGGAACAAATTTATAGGAATGATACATTTTATAGATTTTTTTTATAGATATCCTTATATTTAAAAAATAAAGGTCTACTTCAAATTACTTTTTTTCATTTTTTAATGATATTGTTGTAAATAAAGTGATTTATCTATATAATTATATGTAATTTGTAATATTTTTTATTTTTTTAAGTATAAGTAATAAAACTGACTAACCATTGTTTAGAAATTTTATTCACACCATTTAAATTAAATTAAATAAAAATTAAAAATAAATAATTAAACTATTTAATTACAAGCATTACACAACAAATATTTCTATTAAAAAAAATTCAAGTATGTATCTTCTATAATTATAATTTTGTACAATTTTTGTTGAAATCATTTTCTTTTGTAAATACTTTTTGAAAATCATAATTTTCTTTTTAATTATTTTAATATGTATAATATAATTAAATTATAATATTTAATGATAAATTTAAATATTTTTAGTTTAGTTATTAAAAAAACCTATTGTCACTTGATTGTTTATATTATATAATTTTATAATGATTAATAGTTATTTTTTTAAGATCAATTATAATTAATATTTTTTTATCAGTAAATTATATAGTTTATATTAATTTGAGAAAAAATTATATAATAATAAGATGGCAGTATAGTCCATAACATATGCCCCATTCGTCCATCTTAGCAACCCATTCTCCAAACCACCTACAAACCAGAAACCAGATGTCCTCTTTCAAACTATCCTACTAATACCCTCATACATCATGACATGATTACAAAATGGCCATATGATAAAGCCTAATACATCTATAACATTATATAATATTTTTAACTCATCTGAAGGACCCCCTTCATACGTACTCTTGCTAAGCTTGTAATATTCTTTCCTACAGTATGGCTTCTTCTTGCTTTTCCTATTTGTCTTTTGTCTATCATAGTCTTGCATACTTGCATCTCGATAAACCTTCACTATGTTGAGTCATTGCTAAGAATGAATTAAGGTCATCCTTCTATTCCTCTTTCAGACACTCCCTCATTACCCATTTGACATCGTCTTTTAATCCCAGTTCTACGCACCATATCCATCGTATCATCTCCACAACATTGAGACAACCCATAGCAGAGTTGTCAACCTATTCATTATATGTTTATCTATTTTCCTGAACATTGTAAAAAAGACATCCTGCCTCTACATACTCTCTGCAATTGGTACTGCCATCGTACATTCCTCCACTTCAATGGGACATGAAACCCCTTCGATTTTATCCCACCATTCAATCTTATCACTACTATTCAATCCACATCCCAAATTCAAAGTTTTGTAGGTGAATTTGAAATCTTGGAATTGTTGAATAAAATTTAATATTAAGATTATATATTTGTTAATCTTCCAATTGTGAGCTCTTCTAGATGTCGAGACATTCACAATAATCTGTGAATCTCCTTTAAGATGGATTTTGGACATTCCAATTCTATTAGCTAGCTTCACGGCAAAAAGAGCCACTTGAGCTTTGACCTCATTATTGGTTCCACCATTTATTCTTTGTGTTCCAATAGCTAAAATTACGTCTGATTAATTTATTGTGAACACACCCACCCCCAACACTCTAGGATTACCTTTAGATGCTCAGTCAGAAGTGATTTTCACCTAACCTTGAATAGGTCTTTCCCGTATCACTTGCTTTCTATGTTGCAATGTAGGATCAACCTACAAACCCCCTTATCAAGCAATCAATTATAATTAATTACATAAGTATAATTAAAAATATATAATCTTAAACTAATAATTAATAATACCTCACTATGTGAGGTAGAAGTTTCTAATGGATTCTTTGATAACCTTGACTTTTTAGTCCAACATACAATTATTTTATTGGCCTTTTCATTTTCTATTTGATTTTATTAGCAATTAAAATACTAGATGAGATGATTTTCATATGGGTTGATGCCATAAGTACATTAATATATATGATCAATTATTGAGTTACTCTAACAAGTCAAATGATAATAAAATTATAGAAAAGCTCAATTTTCTATTTAGCAATTAAATAGAACTCAAACAAAATAGATTTTACCATCCATTGAAATCGTATTAATACAAAAATCTCAAACTCTATAATAAAATGTACACCTTCCATTATAATTGAAATCTAAATATTATATAACTTGTAACGGAACAAACAATTTGCTCAAACTAGCAAATAGTAATCTGTGTTAGAACTAAATTACAACCACACTTCCAAGTCACCCTTATTCCTTCAAAACTTTGAAATCAAAGGTATGTATGATAAAGAAAGACTTATTAGAAATATATGAACATATCAAATGATCTTCTATCTTCTATTCTACAATATTTAAGTAAATTGTCCACTTATTCATTGGTTATCTTGAATATATGATATGTAGTATTACTATGTTTGATTTAGTAATAACATAGAGCAAGATAATTACTTCTTTTGATTAATAGAATATGATTATTAGTCACTCAAATAAAACATTCAAGCCTTTCTTGATTACTATTTTGGTTGATATGGGAGCATTTATTCCTATTCAATATTTTGAAATTATTTATGATGTCTTTTTTATTTAGATATACCAATCCATCCACTATTCATTTGTATATAATATGTCTTAGGTTGTTTCTTCTACTCTTTTTTTTTTCTTTTTTTTGAAAGAGAAAATAATATTGACTTTGAGCTATGGATTGGTGAGGTCACAAATGAGAGACCTCATCCTTGACATAATCACTTTGTAATAACAACCCAAAAATACTCGAACCTTGATAGCAAGAACCAAAACACAATAATTTCACTATTGCACTATGCCACTATTTACTATTTTTTGCATTCTTTGTTCCAATAACGATACTTTAATCCACATGTTCTATGATGTGAAGATCCAAAAATAATTCATATGTCCTTTCTTGTTACAAGGAGAACACTAATAACACTAAATTTATTAAATCAACTTGTTTATAACCATATTCCCTTTTACATCATTTATATTTGCTTCAGTTCGAATATATCCAAGCCCTGTAGTTTTCAACCACACACTTGGTTCAATTGGCTCTCTATTCATTTTCTGATACTTTTTCAAACCATTTATGCATCATTCTTTTTTTTTGTCATAATCTCAAAAGAAACTTTTTATAAAACATCATTTGTTAAATTGTCATCATAATTAAAAATATTTGTAGTTAAAAAGAATTGTTGTCTCCAATCTTACACTCTTTGTCTTTAACTATATTATCTATATATTAAATAATTAAACTACAATAGTTCTCAAATGAATAAAATATAAAAATTGAAAGAAGAAAATAATCTATGGAACCAATTACGTGATAATATAATTATTTTTAGTTAAATTGGAACAATGAAAATGCTCTCTTGCTCTATTACTTGTTCTTTTTTCATGATGATGGATCATGGTATTTGATCTGAAACATTGGGAATGCAAAAATTTACATGATCAAATTCAAAAGACCAAAATCAAATGATAATGCACTTCAAGCTCTTGAAAATAAACCAACACCATATGCTACTTAGTTATTATAGGACCTCCATGCTGCTTTCTATTCCAATAAATCTTTTATACCTTATCACTTGACATATGTTGTAACTATAATTCTTCCTTTCACAAATTGTTGTGACTGTGAGGTCTGATATCAATTGTTTAAATTCCAAAATTCCAATAATTTTTTTTAATTTTAAAAGTTATAAATCCAATTATCTTTAAATAAATAAGATAACTACATAAATGTATTTCTTACCCAAAACAAATTTCTAGATGATAAATATTTGAAATATGATTAAATATACTTCATATTTTAAGCACTGAATATCAATTGAATTTAAAGGGTATCTTCATCCTAGTTTGATCTCATTAATCTTAAGAGGAAAATTATCTTATCATAATACTCTTCAAATTTGTTGGGTTTAGGGTATGTATTTGTGTTAAACAAAGGTTTATTTTTTAAATGATGTTATTTGTAATTTTTTCTTTATTCTTGTTTACTTAGGATAGGGCCCCATGGTGGAACTTCAAGATCCATTTTTAAGGATGTGAGGAGGCCTCTTTAAGCAAAGCTAATTTGCTACTCTTAAAATTTGTGAATTTTTTAGTTAGAAATTATGTTAAACAAAGACTATATTTTTAAATAATGTTATTTGTATTCTCTCTTCTTTGTTCTTTCCTTATTTGGGCTAGGGTTCCATATGGGGCTTCAAGATCTATTTTAAGGATCAAGAGGTCTCATGAAGCCAAAAAAAAATTGTTACTCTTAAAATTTGTGTAGTTCGAAGTTTGAATTTGTGTTAAACAAATATTTTTCTTAGATGATGTTATTTGTACTCTTTCTTCTTTACTCTTTTGCTACTTGAGCTGGGATCTCATGAAAGGCTTCATGATCTATTAAGCATTTTTCTGTCATTTATCAATAATTTCAAATTTTTTAATTTTTTATTAATTTTTTTTCTTATTTATATTTATTTACTATTTCAATAAAATCACCAACTTTCATATATTTAAAAAAATTTTAAATTTAAATTACACTACAAAATTCATCATCAGCTGAATGGTTTTCTTAAGCTACAAAATGTTCCTTTTCTTCTCAATTCTGAATTCACTAAAAAATTCTTCAACACTTTTCAACGTCTACGCAACATCTTATCGTAGCCCAGTGTTAATCCAAACCATTTCTCTTTTGAACCAGTCTCTTATATTAGAAGTCTTTAAGGGTCGAAATTAAGTAAATTGAAAATAGAGGATTTACACACATGGAAGCTATTATTAAAATTTCATGCATGATTTTGGCCTATCTGTATCGCATCTTTTTAGTGGAAGGTAGGTTATTCCACATCAAAATGAATGGAAAGAATTTTGTATAAAATATTAAGTAGCAGTTGCACATTTTTTTGCGTGCAACGAACCATCGATAGGATGAAAATCTTCAAGTTAATTATTGTATTAATAAGATAATAACAATGGAGAAATGTTAAAAGCTTTCATTCACATAGGTAAACTCTGTAACATACATGAAATAGATAAATCTATTTGAAATTTAGTACAATATATTACATTTATATAGGAAATTTTCTTTCATGAATACAATAAATAATTCTATCTACTAAAGGATATTTCTAGTAATTGTTACAAGTAGCTTTTTGTCTCTAAGAGAAACTTCAAGGGCCGATAGCTTCTTTTTTGATCCATCTTAAAGAAGTTTTGAGTCTTCTTAAGTGGTGAAGGCTAGATTTCATACCTTGAAGAAAGATAAACGATTTAAAATGAGTAAGGGAAAAAAAAAGTAAAGTAAAGAGCATAATTTAATGTGGTAGACTATAGAGGATAATTAAATGAAATATTTGAGTAGATGTGTGGAATGATTGTAAGGTGTTTATTTTGGTTTGAAAGGTTTATAAAAGTATGTTGGGCTGAAAAAATTGGAGAATAACTAAGCCAAAGAATTGAAAATAAATGAATTCAATTTGTGAGTATTTAGAAAGTATTGATAGTGAAATGAATGAAAATGATGCACTAAAAGTGAAATAAAGATCTAGAAATTTGTCTTTCTTTTTTCTAGAATCTTGTTGCAATGTTGGACATGTGGAATTGGATTTCAACAATTTGAAGGTGTATGTGGCACACAATGTATCTTATTTGGGATCGATCATGGCATCCTTAGATATAATACCAATTTTAGTGTGTGTCCATTCATGGAGACATAATGCTAAATTAAAATATATCATAGAAATGACAATGTAAAAGGAGAAATACATATAATAATAACATGCTTTTAGTTGATCCTAAAAATCATATTTTTTATAAAGAACTTAGAAAGCACTAATAAATAAGATTCACTAGCTAAATGGGCAGATTGATATCAATGGGTTTTAGTTCTCTTTTGTGAAAGAGAAGCTTGTAACATGGGGTGAATCATAATAATTTCAATGAAATAGAAAATAGAAAAACAAAAGAGGAATTTGCATGGTGAACAAATACAATGAACATTTATTATAATTCAATTTAATCAATCAAAAGATACAACAACATACCATACTATCCATCTTTTATGTAATATGGTAGATATTTTGATTGTTAGTCAATATCGGCAAATTTGTCTTCTTCTTGAATTGTTTCCTTGTCTTGACACACACACACACACACACACACACATTTAAAAGAAAAAGAAAACTCTCACTTCTTTTAATTTCTTAATATTATATATATATATATATATATATATATATATATATATATATATATATAGAGAGAGAGAGAGAGAGAGAGAGAGAGAGAGAGAGAGAGAGAGAGAGAGAGAGAGAGAGCCATATATGTATGTATATAAACAACTTTATTTTCAAAATAAAGTGCATAGAAACATATTACACCTACATGTGAATCACATGTTTAAAATCTTTAAAAAAATAATTAGTTATCTACTTCAGTGCTTAGTTATTGAAGAATTTTTTTTGTAGTACAGGCAAAATCAATCATGAAAAGTCTTGATCCATCCAAAGTGAGTATGATGGTGTGTGTATTTTCTAAACTGTCAAGAAAAAGAGCACCGTAAAATGAATGATTGCAAAAAATTTAATGGAATTAACTAACTTCCATTTGAAACTTAACAGAAAAAAATAACCTTTAGAGTATTTTGGGATGTAAATAAAGGGAAATTGTGGCAAGTGTAGTTCAACAAAGAAGAGAGCTCCCACTCCTTTTAATTTCTTAATATCCCAACAATAATTTTTGTTTTCAATTAAAGTTTACATGTTTATGCAACCCATTTGTAAAGTATGCTAAAAGTTGAAATTTAACAAACATAGCTTTTAAGTTGAAAGGGGAGAATCTTAGAAGGTGACAAGTCTTAGATTTGACAGATTCGGTTAATCTCATGATATCATGCATGCAGACATGTCTCATAAAACCCATTTGAAACAAAAAGATCTTACATTTTGAGGTAGGCTTCTAACCTTATCCTATAAAATGTAGGAAGTCTAGTCCATATCACCAACTCCTTGGGACCTATCATAAATTCCTAAACATTAATTAGGGAGCTCCCTTTACATGGTGACCTCCTCCAGTCTATCACTAAGAAAATTCATGTCTATACAAAAATAACCTCTACATCAGTGCATTACGTTGTGTATTTTGATATGTCTTGAGCTCTCCATTGAGATAGATTTTTATTTAATCAGTACACTAGTTAGCTTTTCAATTTCCTAACTTACTATTGGGGTTTTTTATTTTGGAAAACGTGTTGTTGTGCACTAGGACCTATATTTTAGTGAAGGTTGTCATCAACTGAAATTTAAATTGTACAAACATTTTTTCTTTATCAATAGTTCTTAGCGACTTTTGGTGTTTGTAAACTCTCATCATCCTTTTTTGTTTATAAATAGTATGTGCACTTGTGCAGAGTTCAATTATAAGTATTTATTAATGATATTAAGTTTCTACAATCCATATAATTACTGCATATGCTTCTTGATTAGATTATGTAGAATTTTCTACATCAATGTTTTAGATCACACTTTGTGATCCATCATCAAGATGATAAAGAGTGCTAAAGCAAAAAAATGATAGATGCAAAGCAAAAAGCAATCTAAAAATGGGAATGGGAGGGACGAATAGGTGGGGAAGGACCAAATCAATGAGCAAACAAGAGGATAAAAAAGCATAATAATCAAAACAATTAAACAAAAAAGGAAGAATGAGAATAAGGAAGTTAGAAAGTACAAAAAGAGAGAGAGACAAAAGAAAAGAAACATGAACCCAATAAATTAATGAAAAAACAAAAAACAAATAACACATAATCACACACACACACACACACACACACATGTACATAATAACACATTTTCATGTTTCTTTTCTTTTCTCTCTCTCTCTTTTTGTACTTTCTAACATCCTTATTCTCATTCTTCCTTTTTTATTTAATTGTTTTGGTTATTCTAGTTTTTTCCCCTTTGTTTGCTCTTTGACTCGGTCCTTGAATTATTTGGTTGCCTTGTTTTCTGTGTACCCCTTCCCCACTTGTCCCTCCCTCCCATCCCCTTTTGAGATTTCTCTTTGGTCTGCATCTATCATTTTTCTCCTTTAACACCCTTTATCATCGTTATAATGGATCACAAAGTCTGATTTAAAATATTGGTGCAAAAAATTCTACACTATCCAATCTAGAAGCATATGTAATAATGATTAGTATTTACTTTGTATATTAGAGAAAATTTTTAACATATCTTCAATACACTTTTAAATTTATTGTTTTTTAACTACAAAAGCCTTAGAAACCATGTCAATTTCAAACCATTTCTTTGCCATTTCCTATTCCTATCTTTTGGTAATATAGCTCAGTTATCCTAAAAGAAAAGGCACATAATGATTGAACACCAATTCTCATTAGCTTAAATGCAGATAACTAGAAATATACTTATGAATAGTGCACATTATTTTTTGGGTTCAATAGGTTTGATCTCAACTCTTTAAATCATCCAAAAGATCAATATGATTTCTTATAAATAAATATATAAAGTTAATTGTCATTTATTGACTACAAATGTTTGAGCTATTCAATCAAAGATCATCTTTAGATGAAAGATATTGTCTGGTAGATTCAATTCTATGTATGCATTCGGTGAAGCGTAGTTGCAAGAAGCCACAAAGACCAAACATCTAGCTTTTGACAACCACTATATAACTCTACACAATTTGCACCTTATTAGAATTCCTTGTGCAGATAGAGAAAAGTATTATGAGAAAGAAAATTTGTAGCCATGCATTCTAGAGTTCATTGATGGAACATTGGGGCACATGCTTAACATCTCGAAGGAATTTTGGACCTAATTGAAGGAGGCAATGCTATCTGACCTCATGTTATTCATTGTCATTATGAAAATGCATGTTACATAACTTGTCTTCTTCCAGGTGCTCTCAATAGTGGTTCTACAAGTTCTAAGATTGTTAAGAAGTCATGAAATAATAACACTAATTAAAGATGATTATTTGATAGACTTCACAAATTTTAGGGATCACAAAAAATAGCATAAACCATTTTGAACCCTTAACATTTTGCAAAGAGAATTATAAAAATTGCCGCTTCCAGTTCAATTAGAGAGTGCTTAAATATATTTTTGAAATAATTGCCATAAATTTTCAAGGACTTACGGAATTGAAACTAGCATTTGTTTGGGAACCCTAAGCATCCAAATATATTTTTGAAAGAACTCCCATAAATTTATGGTCATTTGCAAAATCCAAATTGGTTATTGTTTTAAAAACCCTTTCAAACCCAATTATTAAAATTCTAAAACCCTTTTATCACCCATTTTTTGAAGCTTTGACTACCTCTCATAAGCAATATAGAAAAACACAACAATCACAACACATTGTAGATAGAAGTAACAAATAGCCGATCTGCACATGTGACAAACCTTCCAAATATTCACTTCTACAATTACCAAACTATCTCTCCTTTATTTTTTTTCTTTTGTTGAGAAAATGACAAACAAGGTCCTCTACAACACAAACATCTAAAAATCCTAAGCACCCAAATATATTTTTGAAAGACTTCCCATAGATTTACAACTATTTGCAAAATCCAAATTGGTAATTTTTTCTAAAGCCCTTTTGAAGCCACAACAATCACAACACATTGCAAACAAAAGTAAGAAATAATTGACCTGCACATATAACTGTTTAGAATCAACCAATACAACAAACGACAAACAAGGTCTTCTGCAACACAAGCATATGCAAATACCATATGGATAATGTTTGGGAGGTTGAAATTAACCTTATTGCCATTTTTAATCTTTGCCATGCTGGTGGAAGGGCAACGTCTATCCAGCACCCTAAATTTACCATTGACCATATTTAATAATTTATTGAAAAAAACACTAGTTATATTTTAATTTTTAATTATTTAAAAAACATGATCAACGATAAATTTTGAGTCATGCATTGACAAGTGTAATGGAAGGTGGGACCAATGATGAATAAACACAAGTACTGGACAAATAACTACATATTCCCAATATTTGCCGCCCACATGCCTAGTTTTCTTTTACACATATTTAATGCTCAACTACAAGGTCCTCCTCATTGCTAAATAAAAACTAATAAACAGTGGTTGGGAAAAAGCCTCAAAATGTGTAGCATAAAATGTGGGCCAAGAAAATTGAAACACACCTACAAACCGTCAATGAAATCAATTTTCTTGACAGACTAACAATATTCCAGCCTTAAAAGCCATACATAAAGTTTATCGACTTAAATATTCGAATAAGTTAAATCCGATCCCAATAAACTATATTATACCCCACATTGTATTATCAAAAAGGTATTCAATGGAAAACCATTTGAAACTCTTCTCATACAACATGCATACATGTCATAATCATTACCGCTCATCATTAGATCATAAACCAATAAAACTGATTCACCAAACTCCATTAGTTAGGGTTTATCATATCAACAGTTAGGGTTTATCATCTCTAGTAATACTGGTTTCCTTCAAAAGATCACCTACCGGTAGCAAAACAACATTATTATAACATCATTACCAGTTATAATTGACATCAATGACAACATAACATTTCATTAATGCAATCTTCATGCAAATGCCAACAATCTCCACCTTTGGCATTGATAGCAATACAAGTATCAATATCCTTGATTGCTATGATTGTCAATAGGAATCTTGGTTTACATTTTACCATGTACTCTCCTTTAACTGATTCTCTATGTCGGCTATAGATCTTCTCTATGTCAATCATACAATTGTTCTCACCAATCATATAGTTCTTCTACCCCTTTGACAACAATGCCAAAGTGAAAGTAAAACATGCAATGCCATATTTCACTATTAAGCATCATCAATCTACAAATTGATGCTCCCCCTGTGGAATAACTCCACTCTACACCAATCCTACTATAAAATTCAGCAAGTAGCTCTAAGATTGATGTTTTCTACATCATTCTCAATTGACCTCATGTAGGCATACAACCCCTAGCCAACTTCTAAGATACTCAAAAGTAGTCTTAGGCATAGGTTTTCTAAAGATATTTTCTAGTTGCTCCTTGCTAGATACATGCTCCAATAATACATCTTTACTCTGCACTTTTTCTCTTAAGAAATGATATTTCAGCTCAATATGCTTGCTTTGTGCATGCAAAACAGGGTTCTTTGAAATATTAATTGCACTCGTGTTGTTGCATACGATCTCTAACAGTTCTGAAAAACTTCATCTTGAATCCTTCTAGAATGTGTTTCATCTAGATAGCCTAGGTACAATTCATATAAGCTGCAACATACTCAGCTTTAGCAGTGGACTGTGATATACAGCTCTGCTTCTTTCTACTCCATGAAACAATTCTTCCTCCAAGAAATAATGCACCACTGGTTGTTCTCTTCCTATCACCAACATTACCTACCCAATCCGCATTTGTATAAACCTTCAAATTAAAGTTACCTGCATATGGATACCATAATCCATAGTCAATAGTGCCTTTCAAATATTTGAATTTCCTCTTAGTTTCTATCAAGTGTGTCTCCTTTGGTTTCTTCTAAAATCTAGTAACTAAACCAACTGCATGAGCTATATCCGGTCTGCTGTGAATAACATAATGCAATTTCTAGGTATCATTGACTTGTACTCCTTTTCATCAATAGATGTGGCTTCATCTTCCTTAGACAATTTACAACCTATAACCATTGGTGTCCCAACTGGTTTAGAGTCACTCATTCCAAATGTCTTTAACACCTCTTTCACATACTTAAATTGTGTGATAAAAATAACACTCTTTATCTATTGTATTTGCAAACCTATGAAGAATTTTATCTCTCCCACTAGAGACATTTCAAACTCACTTTTCATCTCATTTGTAAAGTCATTTCTCATATCATCATTGCCTCCAAATATGATATTATCTACAAACACTTCACTAACCAGTATATTATCTCCTTTAGAATTAAGATGTATGTTGTTGTCTTCACTAGTTCTTCGAAAACCTATATTCATCAAGTGTGAATGTAACCTTTCATAACATGCTCTCGGTGCTTGCTTCAAGCCATATAGTGCCTTGTGGAATTTGCATACTATGTTATTTGCATCAATCAAAGCATAACCATCTAGCTGCGCAATGTATACTTCTTCTTTTAGTATTCCATTAAAAAAAGATGACTTCACATCCATCTGATATACTTTGAATCCCTTATGTATTGCAAAGTTGTCTTCCCATAGCCTTTTTCTCTGAAAGGTTGAATGAAGCAAAACAAAAGTACTTTGTGTATGACTTGGAGTTGTATGCCATGGTACAAGACTTGAACAAGTGGCGTCATTACTTGCTGCCCAAATATTTTATGGTCTATACTGAGAACAATGCCCTTAGTTTTCTCAATGGACAAGAGAATTTGAATCAGAAGCACCTCAAGTGGGTAGAATACCTACAATCTTATACCTTCACTATCAAGCATAAGAAGCGCAGCTTAAATAAAGTTGTTGATGCACTCAGTAGGAGAGTCGTGACCATACAAGAGGTTAAATTGCACAGTGTGGGGTTGGAGGAGTTGAGAGACCTCTACAAAGAAGACAAAGATTTTGTTGATATATATGCTACATGTTTTGATTTTTCTAACACTTCTCATGTTTCTTACTCAAAATAGATGATACAGGAAGGTTTTTTGTTTAAGTGACATCTCCTTTGTATACCCCAATGCTCTATGAGATAAAACTTCATTCAAGAGAAACATCAAGGGGGTCTAGGAGGTCATTTTGGGAATGATAAAACAAAGGAGCAGGTTAGTCAATTCTACTATTGGCACAAGTTGCAATCAGAAGTAAGGAGATTTGTTGAACAATTTGCCATATTTCAGAGAGAGAAAGGATCAACATGTAATGCAGGTTTACATCAGCCCTTAGTCATACCCCAATGGCCTTGCGAATGTTTGAGCATGGACTTTGTGTTGGGTTTATCAAGAACACCAAGAGGATTTGATAGTGTTTATGTGGTGGTAGATAGGTTCAGCAAAATGGATCACTTCATCCCTTGTAATAGTACAAATGATACCAGCTATATTGTAGGTCTTTTCTTAAAAGAAATAGTGAGAATCCATGGACTTCCAGTTAGCATTGTGAATGATAGAGATGTTAAGTTTTTGAGTCACTTTTGGAGAACCTTATGTAATAATTTGGGTACTAGAATCTCATTTTCATCTTCCCACCATCCACAATCAGATGGTCAAACTGAGGTGGTCAATATGTCCTTTGTTAATCTCCTAAGGTGTCTCACTAAGCAACATGGTTAGACTTGGGACTTGGTGATCAGCCAAGTAGAATATGTATACAATGATTCAATCAACCGGAGCACAGGTAAAAGTCCTTTTTAAATTGTTTATGGAATGCATCCAAGAGGTGTCTTAGAACTTAGTGAAATCAATACAATGATGCACAAGAGTTCTCAAGGAGAGAGTTTTTCTGAAGGTATTAAGGAAATTCATGATAAATTACGACAGTCCTCGCATCAAAAATCAGAAAAATATAAGGAACAAGCTGATCAATAAAGAAGGAATTTGCAATTTAAGGTTGGAGACTTAGTTTTGGCTTATCTTAGAAAGGAAAGGCTTCCAAAATGAAAGCCAACCAATTTGATGATGAAGAAGATTGGGCCACTCAAGATTGTGCATAAGTTTGGCCAAAATGCCTATGAGGTTGAACTACCTCCTTCTTTGGCCATATCTCCTATTTTCAATATTTATGACTTGTATCCCTATAAAGGAGAATCTCAGACCTCTCAAATTGATATCATATTGCAATCTAAAGAGGATTGGGTGAAGGATTTACCAGTTAGTCAACTGGTTCACTTGGAAAGCATCTTGGATTATAAGGTGATCATGAAGACAAGAAAGGCATCTACAAACATTATCTTGTGAAATGGGCAGGTCTACCTAATACATAGGCTATGTGGATGTCAAAATATGACATAATTTATCATGGAGTGCAACTAGCAGACCTGATAAATCAAAGGACTTGAGTTCCTTGCCCCAAGGGAGTATTGTGCAGAGCACCTAGCTCAAAGTTGTCTTTTCTTGCATTTTAGAGTTTTTGTGTGATTTCAAGTTATTTTATGTTGTAATAAGGTGGAATAAATCCTATTATTCTTTTTGAAGCCATAGTTTGGTTGTCCACACTTTTGTTGTGCTTGGGATCCAAAATTGTCATTATCCTAAAATGTCAAAATGTCAATTTTTGGTTTGTACCAGGTGGATGCCTAGAAAATTTCTAGAATGTTTGGAAATGGTTTAAATCCATTGCGGGATGCCATTTGAGTTTTTTTTCAAGCCTTGAGATCCTTGGAGTATGTTTTTGCACTCATAGGCAAAAGTTGTAAAAAATTGGTCTTGACAACTTTTGCATTTCTAGGCAAAAGTTGTCCATGAAGGAAATGTTGTTGGAAGTTGGTTGGAACAAACTTAAAATTGTGTATAAAACATTCTAAGCTTCTCCAATAATAGGTTAATCAACTTTTGGTTTTCATTCAATTCATTCATACCTGTACAGTCTGGTATGGTTCTCATAGTAGAAGATTTAGTTATTAATTTGTTTTATCTTTCCAACAAGTATAATATGAAAGTCTTAAGTTCCTTGGATCAAAAGTTATCACTGTTTTTGTAAAATTTGCTCACAAACCCATGAAACTTGGGGTTTTTATTGTAAAAATGCATTTTACCTAAGCATCCATGAATGGAACAAGTTGTGATCCTTGGTTAGGATCTACAAAAAGTTTTCGAGTAGGTTTTTTTTGTTTTTGTAGGCCACAAGCAAGAGAATGGGTGAGATGAATAACACACAAGCTTGTAGCTAGTGCGTGGGGTCAGCAGAGATTGTCCATTTTTTGTGCCATGGAGAAGTGACACCCTAGCAACTTATAGTGTTTTGTAAAGGTCTATGAGTTTACTAAAATAATCCAAGTTTCTTTGGGTTGGTGATTGTTATTGGTGATGAGTTTGGAGCACATCTTCCAGAATTGTCTCGAAGCCCTAAACCCCTTAAAAATACCTCTTTTTTAGTTACCCTAGTTGTACGAAAAATATAGATAGGAAACTTAGTGATCTTATTTAACTTCCAAATGGGTATGTAAAAATATTTGGGGGTTGTTAGGAAATTTTGGGGAGAAAGACTAAAAACATCCAAAGAAGGGCTAGTCAATTAGGCCTAATAGCAGCTGGTAGAAACAAGTTGAAATCCTAGGGCTTGGGAGGGAGGTGCAAACCTTGTCAATGCATAAAATGACCTTGAACATACCTGCAAACCATAACCAAAATCTTTAAATGTGATATTAGAGTGAAGATCCTTGGAGCCTAGTTGGAGCTTTGGGAACCTAGTAGGAGACCATCTCAAAATTAGAGATTTGGGTCTGAACTAACAAGAAACCTCAGGAGGATATACCTAGGAGTTAAGCCAATAGTGTTTTAGGCCTTTGAGGTCTTAGGAATGTACCCTAACAAGTTACCTTGGAGGAGCTTTAGTAGAAGGGTGAGTTGAGGAGATGGGGTGAGTAAGGGGGAATTGGAGAGCTAGGCACAAGGCCTCTACATCAGATCTTCTATTCTAATAGAACCAACAAAAGCAATAAACATTGGCACACCAAAGGACCTCAAGATACTTCATTCTACTTCATCATTATCAAATGAAGAGAGGAAAGACTACATAGAATTCTTCAAACAAAGACAGATAATGTTTTTCTTGGTCCTATGTAGACATGCTAGGAATTAATCTAGATCTTATCATGCATCATCTCAATGTGGATCTAAAAGAAGAACCAGTTAAATAAAAGTTAAGGAAGATGCATCCACACATTGCTCTCCTTGTAAATGTTGAGCTAAATAAACTATTAGATGTGGGTTTCATCACACTTGTTGCCTATCCAAAATGGGTTTCAATCATTGTGCACATGTCAAAGCCAGATAAAATCATAACAGTTTGCATCGATTTCAAAGATTTGAACAAGGCATGTCCCAAAGATGATTTCCCAATACACAACATTGATATAATTGTGGACTTATCAGTAGGACATGAGATGTTTTTTTTAATAGATGGATTCTTAGGATACAATCAATTAAGAATCACTCTTGAAGATCAAGAAAAGACAACATTCACCTATGCATGGGGTACTTACTGCTACAATGTTGTGCCATTTGGTCTTAAGAATGCAGGAGCAACTTATCAAAGAGCTATGACAAAAAAAATTCATGATATGATGCATAGATTTATGGAAGATTATGTAGATGATATACTTGCAAAATCTTATACAAGAAAAGAACATTTGAACATCTTGGGCAAGATCTTTGATAGGATTGAAAGATATCAGTTAAGGTTAAACCGAAAGAAATGTGCATTTGGAGAAAATCTGGAAAACTTCTTAGGTACATTATATCAGCTCATGGAATTGAAGTAGATCCAGAAAAGGTCAAAGCTATCATGGAAATGGAATCACCTAGAAACATAAGTCAATCAGAAGATTTGTCTCTCAATTAGCAGATAGATGTCATCCTTTCACTTGACTTTTACATAAGAATGTTCAATTCAAATGGGATCAGAAGTGTGAAGAGGCTTTTATGCAAATAAAAGAATATTTCATGAATCCTCCAGTACTTGTATCACCAATCAAAGGGAAACCATTGTTACTTTATATCTCAGCAACAAATGTATTATTAGGAGTTCTACTATCACAACATGATGCAAAAGGAAAAGAAAGAGAAATGTATTACATCGGTAGAGCACTTGTAGGCTATGAATTGAATTATACATCAATAGAGAAGACATCCCTAGTAGTTGTATTTGCAACTCAAAAACTGCGACATTATATGCTGACTCATTATGTGAAACTGATAGCAAAAATCGATCCATTGAAGTATTTATTGAATAAGTCAACTTTGATAGGTAGACTAGTAAAATGGGTTATGGTACTAAGTGAGTTTGATATACAATATGTTGATCAAAAAGCTATCAAAGGATGAGTCATTGCTGATCAATTAGCTAAAGAACCTTTACAAGATGACATACCATTACACATTAAATTTCCTGATGCCGACATTCTGACAATAAGTAAATAATTTTGGGAATTGTACTTTGATGGTTCTTATACACAATATGGATCAGGCGTGGGAATTTTGTTCATCACACCTCAGGGACACACAATTCCAAAATCATATAGACTATGGTTTCCATGCACAAATAATGCTATAGAATATGAAGCATTGAGTATTGGTCTTAAAATGTCTTTTGAATGGAATATCAAGGAATTACATGTCTATGGTGATTCACAACTTATCATCAACCAAATAAATGATGATTATGAAACTAAGGATGTCAATCTCATGCCCTACAAATAGTTGGTAGAAGAATTTAAACAACACTTTGAAGAAATATCATTTACCCAGATCCCAGGAAATGAGAATAAAGTAGCAGATGCAATGGCTACAATAGCATCTCTCTTCCAGAATCAACAACGTTATGAATTCTTGGTGGAAGATATCTTAAC
Organism: Cryptomeria japonica; assembly: GCF_030272615.1. Taxonomy (NCBI): domain Eukaryota; kingdom Viridiplantae; phylum Streptophyta; class Pinopsida; order Cupressales; family Cupressaceae; genus Cryptomeria; species Cryptomeria japonica. Next base: position 156,695,593 of record NC_081408.1, on the reverse strand, counting down.
CCCTACCATTCAATCCCAGCATACCTACGTGATTTTCCATATATCAGGAACTGATCAATCCTTATATGACCAAACATATGAATACATAAAAGACAATATCCTTCCCCTTGACCTATCCCACAATCTGAGGAGAAATTTTATCCATCAGTCATCCTACTATACTATTATTGTCGATACCTTATAAACGCAAGGTCTAAATGGCACTTTATTGAGATGTCTCAAACAAGAAGAATTTGAGAAAGTCCTTAATGATGTTCAAGTAGGTATTTGTGGCACAAACTCAAGTCGATTAACACTAGATAAGAAACTTCTTCGTATGGGTTACTATTGGCCTACTATGGAGAGAGATTCATTTACATATGCCAAATCCATGGGAACCTTATTCATACACCAGCACAAGAATTATATCCTATGGCAGGATCATGACCATTTTCTCAGTGGGGTCTTGATTTGGTGGGTAAGATAAACCCTTTTTGTTCTAATGGATAAAAGTTGATTATGAATGCTACTGAATATTTCACTAAATGGATTGGAGCGGTACCTTTGACAAAAGTGATAGGAAAACAAATATCATCATTCATCTTGAATTATATAATCTGTCACTATGGAGTTCCTATAACCATTATCACTGATAATGGATGATCATTTAAGAATCAAGATGTGAAGGAACTTTGTGAGCAATTTCATATCCAACATAGGTTTTCTACTCCATATTATCCACAAGAAAATGGCCAAGTTGAGGCATCAAACAAAACTGTCTTGAAAATATTGAAGAAAATAGTCAATGAAGCTGGGAAAGATTGGCACATTAAGCTAAATCCTTCTCTTTGGGCATACTGAACCAGCATCCACACACCAACGGGGGCAACTCCATATTGCTTAGTCTATGGATCAGAAGCCATGTTACCAATAGAAGTAGAGATACCTTATCTATGAGTTTCCTTGAAAGGTCTTATACCAGAAGAAGAACAACGAGTCTCTAGACTTTACGAACTTGAGTTGATTCAGGATCGTTGCCAAAATGCAATAGATCATTTGAAGGTATATCAATAGAGAATGGCAAGAATTTATAATCATAGAGTCAGGCCATGCATTTTTCATATTGGAGATATAGTTCTTAGGGAGAATCCAAGAAATCAGCAAGACCGAGAAAAGAAGGGTAAATTTGAACCAAATTGGCTAGGTTTTTTTGTCATAGTAGCAACATATGGTTCAGGAGCATACAAGTCATCTACTCTTGAAGGTGATTGGTTTGATGAACCTATCAATTCTATCCATCTCAAAAAATTCTATGCTTTAGATGAGAAGTCTTGGAAAAAAATCGATCAAAAGAATATAAAGCCCTAAAGAAATCAGTAAAAATCAGAAAACCAAAAAATCCCTAAAAAATCATAAAATGGCAAAAACGGAAGAAAAAAAAATCAAAATTTGGAAAAAATGCAATAAATTTAGATAGTGAAAACCTGGTAAATAGGCGCTATCTAAAAAGTGAGTTCTTTCATCTATGAGATCGCTTTGCACACCTATTCACTCCATCCTATCACATATATCACTTCCATTTATCCTAGCTCATTCATTTCATCTTTCACATCCTTTGCTTCGAACTGTTAGTAGGAAATATACAGCTTACCAATAGTTATCAATTTTTGACATACTTGTCATAATCACTATCTTAGATTTTCTCAGAATCAATCAATCTATATTATATCCCGCCATGGTTTAGATCTTGATCAATTCATTTCCATAATAAATTTTTGGTTTCCACTAGGCGAAAAATCCCAATTACTTTTTCTAAGGTTATCTGTTGAATCTTCGAAAATATAAAACTTTTAAAAAATTTAGAAAAACCAAAAATGCCTAGGGTTTTGAAACCGATAAAGAGAAATAGAGAAATGAAGATCAAAGCCTTTCATATCAATCGAATCATGAAACAAAGGATACAAACAATCAACTAGCAAGTAATGAAAGATTATCAATGATCATTCATCAAGATGATTATATCAATTAATGATCACAAGAACATGTGAATGACATACAAGATTTAGTGTTTATATCTTGATTTTATTGCTAATCATGTACTCTATGTGACTCAAAGATGTCCATGACTAGAGAAGCTATGATGGGGTAAGATTATTTTCTTTGTTTGTTGTTTGTGGTTTATTTTAATTAAGGTATGTACTTGTCTAAGCATATGATCAACAAAAAATCAAGGAAGACGTTCCGAGTCATGCATGAAAAGAGATAATCCTTGTTTGTTCTACAACAAATACTCAAGTCAGCTTGATTCATTATATCAAGTTGCTTGTATAAACTTGCTATATCAAAATCCATGTAACAAATACTTAGGTCAGCTTGGATCTTATGTCAAGTTGCTTGTATTTTCTTACAACATTTTAAAGCTCAATGATGAAATCACACATTGTTACAAGACAACATATGAAGAATGGAAATATCATTTTATATCATTTTTATATTAGTTCATTATTCATTTGCATTATAAGCATTCATTATCAGTTGCATTATAAGCATATCCTTTCATTCAGAGATCAACGGTCATAAATAAAGATTGAGTATATTTGGACAAACAAAAACAATTTTCATTTTAACATTGTCGTTGCATTCATCTTTAGAATCATTTCAACCATCATTCATTTTATTTAGTTGCATTTCAAAAAGATGATATGGATCCACCTCCTCCATGTAAAGATTCAAGAAAAAAATTTCATGCAATTTGTTCATTGTTTTGTGGCTGTAATATCATATGTGGTGAAATCTTCTTAATTGATTGATACATTGTTGATGAATGGTACATATTTATAGGGTCAAAAATAGCTGCAAAATAGTTAGTAAATTGATGCCAACTATATGCCAACACAACTATACAACAAATTACTATATAATAAATAATTAATAAACATGGTATGCCAACAATTAAAGTGTCCTTAAAAACTAATGTACGACATAAATGTTGTTGCATGGAGAATAAATAAATTTTATCCACTACCTATACCAAAAATTATTTTTTATCCCTTGATGTTAGCACTAATAGATAGAAAGCCTCCTACAAATACCATGTACGAGTATATTACTTCTTGGATCAATTAACAATGTATATAATTAAATCTCAATATTTTTCTTATTCACAAAATAATTTGATTGCATGTCATTGCCTTACTTCATCCCTCTTGTTTGACAATGTATTAATTTGACCATGAATAAAATCTGTGTGGGGGACATATATTGTAATGAAGTCATGGGGGTAGACCAATGTGAACTTGTTCCACATAGATTTCTCAACTTTTCAATCAAAGTTTGAAAATATTTTTTATTATTTTAATTGTCCTTAAATTTTTTCTTGTATCCCAAAAGGATTTTTAGATATTGTTGGAGGAGTTTGATGTGATTTTCCTTCACTAAAGTTTTCATAAATTTGTGGGAAATTTTAAATTCAGTAAAATTAAACAAAATTGAATCAATGTCATTCTGAAATCACTATTCAATTGAATTTGTACATTAAATTAAATAATACATCATCAAAATGAAAATTAAATATTTTTTTCAAAATAATGTAATAATTATCATTATATGAAACTTAAAAAATTTAAATTTCAAATTAAGAAAAATCACTAATGAATGTTATTTTTTAAATAATAGAAAGCTTATTTATAGGTGATTTCAAATAAACGACATTATTTTAAAAGGAAAAAAATGAAAGAGTGAAAAGATATTACATGAAGAAAGATGTAACAGACAGTTTTAGGTGAAATGGGATAAGGATGAATAGATCAACTCAAACTTAATTGTTAGCTTATCAATAAATATTTTTTTATATTAAATATTGAGAGACCAAAATAAGGAGAGTTTATACAAAAATGAGGATGGGAGGCAAAACCTCATCCATTAACCAATGCGATTATCCAACTGAACAAAGACAATCTCCTACAAAAGAAAGAGTTATGAGAGAGAGTATATACAATGAACCATATACATCAACTAGAGGCTACTGGACACCTATTGCAGAACCTCATCCTAGCTTTCCATCCATGTTGTGCATCCTTGTGGCCCTTCCATACTCACCACCTTCTTTCGCTCCAGAACCTTGGTAAACATTTCGAGCTTATCAAAGTAGGGACTTCTGTTGTCCCTGAGTTCCTTGTTTAGATTCTTTAGAGCCTCATCGAATGCAGTCTGGTTCTCCACAATTCTAGCCCATTCAAAGACATCCTTCATCTCATATATTAACATGGTTGCCTGGCCATCCCTAAGGAAATGCAACAGCTTCTCCCTCTCAACATTCATCAAAAAACATACCTACACAACAATTTTATAATGTGTGAGTTTCTTAAAAACCCAGTAAGAGTCCTATCAGTAACTTGGAATTTTTCCTCATTTCTAAGCTTCCAAGTAAACCAAAGTATGAAAGAAGAAAGAATTTGCCAAAACAGGTTAGCATCCTTCTTGAGGCCATGAATGAATCCAACAGTAATATCAAGAGTACAAACATGTTCATTAATGGAAATTACAAACATCAGCTAGACCTCTCTAGCAAAAATTGAGTCAAAAAAGATATGTCACATAGTCTAAGGCTTCCTACATACATAGCATAGGTCGAAGGCAGCAATGTTATTCCTAATATGCAATCTATCCAACATTAGTTGCCACCTAAAGAATTTGATTTTAGGGGGAATGGGGGACTTCCATAGTTTCTCAAATGTTTTCTGCTAGTCAGATGTATTAAGGTCAACATACCAGAGGGAGTTAATATGATCGATCACCGTGGTATCATGAGTGAGCAGTTTGTAGATAGACTTGGCTTTGACCTTGGAGAGGAGGGAGACATCCTTCCATTGGAACGAGAGGTATTTGTGAGTGTCTACATCAGTGTTCCTAGGAAGATCTAGAGAAGCACAAGCATTTTTAATCATATTGTAGGTTCTCTTATGTGAGGCAGGCAGGCCAAACTTATTGCTAAGGTCCTCCCAGCTAATGAGATTATCATGTTCCAAGATGTCCATGAGGTATTTAATGCCTTTATTATACCAATTCCTAGTAGAGCAGCCTTGGGTTAAAGCAAGGGGTTTAGAGTTATGGTAGAGATTCCACCATATTGACCTTTCCCCATGCAGAGTATTATTACAGTCAATATTAGAGTTGGTAATAAGTTTACGCATATTCTCCCAAGCTTTCCAGATGGATTTAAACACCCAAGTTCCTTGAACAGACACAGAGAATCCGCCTGCTATTAGATCACTAAAGGGGAGGGCTTTCCAAGATTTGGTAGACTTGGGAACACCATTTTGTATGTCATTTCTGAGAAGGATCTTCCAGGGTTCTTGTCCTTCCATGGCATGAAATATCCACTTGGGAGCCAAGGAAACTCCTTGCATTTTGAGATCCTTAAGTCCCAGCCCGCCAAGTTTCTTATCTATTTGGCACCAGAGCCATTTGACCACATGGGCCTTTCTTTTACCCTTACCATCAGACCAAAGGAAGCACCTGAAAGATTTTTGGATCTCATAAACTTGGTAGTTACTAAACATCTAGACAGAGTAGTAGTACAAACTATAGGAGGAGAGGATTTTATGGTAGACTTGGATCCTACTAGCCAAGGATAGAATTCTATTGTCCCATTTATTAAGTTTTTTGTCAATCTTTCCACATATCCTTGAGAGAGGGAGAGACAGAAAAAGGGATACCGAGGTACGTGACTATTTTATTGGGTCCTCCCCATGAGTATCCAACCTGCTAAAGCCAGTTCGGGGGTTCGTCATTCCACCCAAGCAGGATAGACTTGGAATTGGAGATACGAGCACTAGAGGCTCTGCCAAAGGTGGCAAGCTTTTGATTGAGGGAGTCAATGTTATGCCTAGAGAGCTCCAGGAAGCATGCAGCGTCATTAGCAAATTATATGTTGAGCAATTCAGAGTCATCTAGCATCCTAATGCCATGAACTTTAGGGGATAGGGTATCATCTCTTAGGAGGTAAAAGAGGGCATCTGAGGCAATGAAAAATAGAGCAGGGGCAAGGGGTAGCCCTATCTAATGGATCAAGAAAGTGGAATAGACTGGGAAAGTAATCCATTAACTTCAACCAGGGTGGAGGAATCTTTGAGGAGAATTTGGATATATTTACAGAACTCACTAGGGAAACCAAAGGCTTTCAGCATCATGAGGATGAAGTCCCATTCCACCTTGTCATAGGCCTTCTCAAAGTCTACAAGGAACATGGCAGTATCTTGATTTGAAGTTTTGGCCCATTCCATATATTCCCAGCTAGTGACAAGGTTCTCCAAGATATACCTTCCTTTAATGAATCATGTTTGGGTAGAGCAGATGAACTTGGGAAGGATATTCTCAAGGTGAGAGGCTACGGCTTTGGCCAACATCTAATAAGAAACGTTGAGGAGAGTAATTGGCCTCTAGTTTTTTATGAGGGCTTTGTCCCCATCTTTTGGGATAAGTTTAACAATGCCCGTATTGATGGACTCCCCAAGGGTGCCACTATCAAATGCTTCAGTGTATATGTCATAAAGGTCTTTGGTGACCCACTCAATATTGGTTTTGTAAAACTCACTAGGAAGTCCATCGGGGCCTGGGGCCTTATCATCCTTGAGGGTGTTAATGGCATCATCAATTTCTGTCATAGAGATTTTGGTCTTGAGAGGAAGAGCTTTAGCCTCAGAGATTCTTTTTAGGATAGTGTTACTGCACCTATTTCTAGCCTCTTTTGAGGCTTCAGTATCTTCCAAGGTAAATAGGGTTTTATAAAACATTTGAAAAGCATCTTTGATCTCATTGATGTTCAGGACTTCCTTATCCTCAACTATGATTCTGTCAATTTTTTCTCTATTTTGTTTTTGTTTAAGGAGATTGAAGAAGACTTTAGAGCCTTTATCTCCAAATTTGAGCCAATGATTACGTGCTCTAAAGAGGGCACCCTTCATTTTGACCTATTGATGTTTCCTAAGAATGTCTCTAGCTTGAGCTACCCATTTTGCTAGGATAGAGGAGGAAGGATGTAATTGTATTTCATGCTCCAAGGAGTGGAGCCGATTAGTGAGAGTCTTTTCCACAATCCTGAGATCCTTGGCTTTCTTCTGGCCTATAGTTTGGAATATTTTTTGCCAAGAGGAGACATTTTTGTTCCATCTAAGGGTGTGGGATTGGGGATGTTGAGAGTGCATATTAAAGATTCTAACCATTTTAATGGTAGTTAGGGAATCCTTGTCATTTAGTAGGGAGGTATTAAGGATAAACTTCTTATTGGGAGGATTTTTGCTAGGGATGGAGTTCCTAGTATTGATGACAATAATAATAGGGAAATGGTCAGATAAGGTTACTGGCAGAACAACTATCAAGTTCCCCAAGTGGTTAGGGGAGAAGGAGAAGAAATTTTTATTAACATAGAACCTGTCTAATCTGGAGTAAATTTGGGTGGAGCCTTGCTAAAAGTTGCACCAAGTGTACCATAGGGCAGAGGATTCAGATTTTCCTTCCCTCAAGGGGGTCAAATAGTTGCATGTGTTGTTTATATCTATCCTAGTGAGGTTTCTCTTGGCACTTTCATTCGAAATGGATATCCCCGGCCTTATCATCTTGGCTTTCAATCATGTTAAAGTCTCCAGCCATGACCCAAGGGATACTTGGAAGGGTTGCCAGTCAATTCCAGAGGGACATTCTTTCCCTATGATCATTAGGTGCATATATAGAACATACCCAAAATAGGAGCCTCTAATATCAAGGGAGGCCCAGCCACTCTGTTACAAGGAGAGACGCCCCTATCCCTAATGTGATTTGCCCACTTAGGGTTAATGAGGAGACCAACTCCACCCTTTCTCTTAGGATTATGCATATTTTGATCGCATCTCTCCAAATAAAATCAAGCGCATTGTCAAGGGAGAACTCAATAGATTTAAGCTCTTGAAGCATCAAGAAATCTAGATGTTTATGACAATTCAGAAACCTCTTAATAACAAACTTTCTATCAGGCGACTCCAAGCCTCTAATATTCCATTAGATGTATTTCATGAGAAAAGGGGATTAAGAGGGACTGTTTGCGAGACCATTTTGATCTCTAAACTTTTTTCTTATTTTCTTTTTAGTCATGGAGGCACCTTTCATGAGGTCATCCTCTTCCTCACTAATCTTAGTTAGCTCAATTTTACCATCTGCAGTTTCTACAATGTTCGACCCAAGTACTTGGGTGGCTGGAAAGCCAAGGAGAATTCAGCTACACTTAATGTCTTCTAGTCCCTTATTAGCATAAATGACTTCAATAATATGGTTGTCCTCTATTTCATTTAGCAGATATGTAGTCATGAGGTTGTAGGTGTTAACATCAGGGGTAGTATCTGCAAATAATATGGATTCAGATCATTTCAGGGTCCCAGACTTGCACACCATTTTTGCAGGGTTATCACTCATGCTAGCATCACCAACACCGCGATCAGGCTTCTCTAAATTTTTAACCATATTTTTAACTAGGGAGGTGGTCAAAGTTTGTGAAGCTTTTAGTATGTCATCATTCATGGTGATGGGGTATTTGCTACTAGTAGTCAACTGATTAGCAGTTTGATCACCAGCTCGAATTTGATTTAAGGTGAGTTTTTGGGCATTCTTTCATCTCTGCTTTCTTGATATGACTATTTGAAAACAATCAGAAGGCGAATCCTCAGAAATTTTGGATGAAACAGAAGTAGGGTTGAGGGGTTCGGTAGTGGTGTCAACAATGATTGGATTTAATTCAATAGGGATGAGGCTAGGAGTCGAGCTTAGGGAGGGATAATCTTTAGGGTTGGTATTGTTTCCAACAAAATGAAGGTTTCTTGGGTTAGGGATCGGCTCCTTATTGGAGCTAGGGTTTTCAAATGTTCCTCCTAGGTTAGTGTTATTTTTTTGTTTCCTGTGGTTGATGATTGGGCAGTTCTTCTGAAGATGCCCTTCTTTTTTGCACAAAAAATAGGCGTTCAGTCCTCCAAGTATTTCAATAGGGCAAACAAATGTTTCATCACCAATGTTAAGGTTTATCAAAGGAGGGATGTCAACCCCAGGTTTAATGGATATAAGTATTCTTGCATCAAGGTTAGGGACTAAATGTGTTCTTTCATCAACCCAAATTATTCTCCCAAATGTTTCCAATACCTGGGGAAGAAAACGCCATAGGAAGGGAGGGACATACTTAAGGGTGACCCATCTAGGGCTTGAGAGCACAAGAACTTCCTCATTGATGGCCTCTAAAGACCAGGATAGGGCACAAAAGGAGGTGTTCCCAACAGTCCAGTATTGTCTTTTAAGAATTTCAACCTGGGATTCATGATTATTAAAAAAGATAGTATACAAACCTTTCTGGACTTGCCTACAAAATGAAATCTTAAGCCCTAACTTCAAACTCCAAAGATTATGAAACCAATCATCTAGGAATTTCCTAGGCGGGCATTTCTCAATATTAACACAAGCAAAAAAAATTACAGTATTGCTTAACCTAATTTTTTCAGAAACAATTTATTTCAACATTTCATAGTTTGGCGAAATGTAGAAAGAATTCGAGGGCACGGTAGGGCTCTTACCTTCCTCACCAGGTCGTTCGCCTCTAGGAGTCTTAAAAAATATCACACTAGGGTGGAATCCATGGGCAAACAGAGCAACCATCTTGGCAATGGTTTAGTTTCAGGTTGAGTGAACCTGCTCAGAAGGTTTAGTAGTCTCGGCAAATGTTTTTGTTTGGCTTGAATGAGCCTGCTCGGTGGGTTGAGGAGAATTAATAGCAGCACCATCAGACTCAAGCTCCATTGGGAGCTACAGAGGAGTCACACAAGTGACCAGAGGTGTGATTAATGGTTAGGTTAACGTGCAGACAAAATACATTAAGCACCGAGCAGAAAGTAAATGCAAAACAGTAATAAGGGCATGGAGTAAATGCAAAATAGTAAAAAGGGCACAAAGTAAATGCAAAATAATAATAAGGGCATGAAGAGAAGATGCAAAACGCGTGGAGGAGATTAACTCCTCCACATCCTCACAGAGTTGGCCATGTTAGACATTGCCAGTGATGTTGGAGAGCACGTAGTCCGCAACAAACACTCCAAAAAAATCGCTCCAAAATTTGCAGTCCGAAAATTTGCATTACTAATTATTAAAAATAAAATATATAAATAAATAAAGTTCATCGAAAAAGAGGAAATAAATTAAATAAGCAACTATATATATTTAATAACAAACTTTAGAATTCACAAACGTTGCTTATTTAATTTTTTTCCTCTTTTCTGACGAACTTTATATATTTATGTACTTTGTTTTTAATAATAAAAGAACTTGTCAGAAGAGATGATTCCCTAAATCACATGCCAATTCAACGTGAAATACTATTTTAATTTCTTAAAAACATTTCAAGTCTTTTAAAAGTAGTACAATAGATTAAGGTGGTTGAAGTAAAAGTCACATGTGAAATTTTTTTAATTTATTTATTAACAGCGAATTATTAAACATTGCCCTTGTAAACAATAAACAATATGAGAAGCTTCATTTTGGTCAAAAGAATTTAGGAAACTTACACTGTTCAAAGTGTAAAACATAAACTAGCGAAAAGGCCGCAGCTACAATGTGGCTAAGATAGAAAAATGCAATGTAAAATTAATATTTGATATATTTTTAACTTTTTAAAAATAATATATTAATGAATTTTTTAACTTCATTGTTTTCATATAGAAAATTCTTGTTTCTACAGTTTAAACTATTTTCAAAGTCTATTATATAATTAAACTTAATAATTATTTTATTTCACATGGAATACATTGAATAGTGGAAAACTAATGAGAACCTTGACATCTAAAGAAGAATAGATTTTGAGAGAATGCTTTATATTCATGGTTGAAAAATATAATAAGGGTTGGTTGTTAAGCTAATTTCTTGGTTGTGGGTATTTTGAGATAGTTGTATGAGATCAAGTGATGCAACTCTAGTATGTAAGGGGGTATGATCTTCATTTTATAAATCACATAAAGAGAATTGAATAAATATAGCACATGCAAATGGTATGTCTCCATGAAAGTGTGTAACTATTCAAGGACTACACAAACATAGTTGTGGATTTTCTCTTATCATATTTGTTTCTATGAATGTAGTATTTGTTTCTATGCATATTGTCTTGATTTAGTATTATAACGTAGGGAACATACTAAGTAACATAAAACATAAATATTGTTAGAGAATCATGGTATGCATGCTTACAAATTTACCTTGATATGAAATATTAAGTCCATTCACTTATTTGGATGTTGTAATACTACCATATTTAGGTGCATGTTCAAGCTTGTAGTTATCAAGTTAATAAGAAGTTTTAGAAGTAACTAGTTAGCCTAGAGTAAATAATATTTACTCTAACACCCCCCACCCCCCCTTAAGTGAAACCTAGGGAGAAGAATTATTATGCAAAATGCAATATGATATGATGATGAATCCTAAAAACTAGGTCATGTTAGGTACCCATGTACAACTAATAACGCAACTAATCTCTCACAAATGGATAGAAAGAGAAAACCTCATCGGACAAAGCTCTTCTCCAAAAATAGATAATTCAAATCATGTCGAAGTCAAAGATAAAGTTATGTATGGAGGGATCAACACTATCCCCCCATATGAGGAAAAATGAGAGACAATGTAGCTCCCCATAATGAATAATCACCTATAAATGTAGACACCTAAAATCGTCATGTCTAATTAAATAAATATTTTATTTATTTAATTATTTTAGACTAATTCTTCTATTAATTAAATAAATCTTTATTTATTTAATTAATTCATTTATCCTCTTCTAGCCTTATTTCTCATTTAAATAAATATATTTATTTATTTAAATTATCATTTTCCTAAATTAAATAAATATTTTATTTATTTAATTATCCAACTTCTTCTATTAATTAAATAAATCTTTATTTATTTAATTAATTTATTGGCCTTTTCTACCCATGACACATGTCATTCATCTCTTAATTCATACACTACCTACCCCTCTCATTATTTTATTATTTCCTCTACCTACCATCTAATCATAGCCGACCTCTATTACACCTCTCAATCTGATCCCTCCATTTCATATAGAGTCTTCTATATAAGGAGACTCTTCCTTCATTATCAAACCCTAACTACTTGATCAATTGACTACTTGACTACATTACACTTTTCATATGCAATCCTACTTGCAACCACATTTTCGTTCTTTGTTGAGCTCTTGTGCATACATAAAATCTGAGAGCAAATATATCAAGCAAGATCAATGGAGATAGGAAGAATGGAGATCCAAACCCTATTGGACATGTGATGGTATAATCTTTGTGATTTCATTTGATTTGCATGGTCTTAGGTAATCTTCATATGTTATGGTGGATCTTTTTTGTTGTTAGGCTAGGGTTTTGTGGTTGAATTCATTTAGTCTCTCATCATTCTTGAATCCATTTTCACCATATACAATAATAATGGTAAGTGATTGGAGATAAAATAAGATCCAAAACTTACAAATGCCTTTTCTCTTGTTCGGAAGAAATAAATCCATGTATAGATGTAGGTATGCTACCCATTTTGGACAGGAATTGGTAGGAAGTGAAATCCATGTGAATAATGATGTCTCTAAAAAATGCTCATGTTTTACCTTGAACATAAAACATAATGAAGATGATGATGCCACAATCAAATCATGTATATGTCTAAAAAAATAAATAAGTGATAAGATTGAACTATGGGGAAATTGATAGAGAGTTCAACAACCAAAGTTGCACATGATATAAATATATGAATGCAATTATTTTAATCATGGAGGAGAGATAACCCCTCAAATGTATCCTCCAAACTACTCAAACATTGACAAACAAAATCTGACATACCAAATAGGCTTCCACCTTGCAACCATAAATTTTAAAAATTGAATATGTGTCCTTCAACCAACTATGAAAGACAATGGTGTCCCTATTGATTATGAATTATGGAAGTCTCAAAATAATTTGGATAAGGAGTCAATAGAAGTGAATATGGATTAACTATCTTTAAAGAAGAATTAGGAACCTCTGAAGAAAGCTCATCCTCATCTAAAGTCTTAAAATACTCGAAGGTCTCAAATTCTCTAATAGTTTCACAATCATAGGGTTTCTTCTTTGAAGTATAAAGAAGCACATTCCAATCTAAAGTGGATCATATGAGAATATTTTATTATCATCATATACATATAAATCCAAAATATAACTCCAAGGAGCATGAGGACACTTAAAATTTATAATAGACCCCAAAATGTCATCATATACATGCATAAGAATAACTCTTAAGATATGATCCATTTTTCAATTCCAATCAAGTCTATTACTAAGTGTGATAGGGAGAGGAACTAAATTATACAAGTGTGGAAACAAATGAGACCATTTAAGATGAGTGATAATTCCATCTCACTATTTTATATGGAAACCAGATGGAGGGAAAAACAATGGTGAGAATCACAATCATAATATGAATAATTATTTTAGGTTCAAGGTCATGGAGGACACTACACCTTAATGGAATTGAAAAAATAAGCAGCAAAATCTTAGGGAAAGATACAAAGTGTAATGCCCCGCCAGGAAACCCCAAAGGGATAAGCTAAAATAACAAGAATAGAGAGCAATAATTTTTTTTTTAAAGTTACAACACATAAGATGCAACGAGATATCAAAGATTCAGATTACATAGCGGAAGACATTAACAACAATCTCCTAAAGAGTTTCCCAACGAGATTACTTAAATTTTCATAATACACTTAGCTCACACAATTAATCCATTAAGCTGAATATCTTAATAACGAGATAATTCGCAATCAGGATAATTTCTTTCAAAGATGGAAATATAAATCACAAGCAAGAATTCATCATTAAGATCCATTCATGAACTTCATTCAAGCTTTTCAATTAAAATTGCAAACCAACATCTAACATTCTAATACACTAGGAATTTCACCATAAACATAAGAGATCTCTCCAAGCACATCTAAATTCCTAACAACAACTGAGTATAACTCGTTACTCTAAGTTACATTGATTCATATTCTAGCTTATTGCATTAAAAGGACGATTTCACACATGCATTACGATAAATCGCATCTCAAGCAATTATGCATTCGATCCACATGGCATTCAAGATAGAACTGAATATAAGCATTTAAAGTTAATTCCATTATCCACTTAACCATTCCAACATAAACTAAACATACATGATAAAGCTGAATAAAGGAACATAAGAGAATACACCACATAACACCATAATGATCTCGGAGTTCACCCCTAATGGGCTACATCTCCGGGTCTGCTCAACTGCAAGACCCCCTCGGATAAATAATAAGGTTAAGAGTACAAGAGGTTACACCATACAATCCAGCCATCAAGGCGATACAAAAACATTATACAAGCGACCACATCGGTCAATAAATACATAAACGATCCTTACAAGGAACAGGATCCAGCTGAACATAGTCAAAGCTAATAACATAAGAGTCCATGAGAGCATCCATAAAACTGAACCATCACCACCCAAGGTCTAACATGAAACCGACACTCACAAGGGCAGAGACAAAGGACGACTCACAAAGGTACTCAAAACAGGACAAACAACAACACACTAGCGAACGTAGGGACAAGTGTCATCACACAACCTGGTATGGATACCATGGCAAGTCTTCATAGGTTCCGGCCCATACACTGGTAACCCTGGCAACCTAATCTGAACTTCCAGCCCATCCAAGCCTCATGTGGACCCACACATCCTCTCGTGAAGACAAGGAAGGTAGTTTGCCATTTCAGGCCTTCTCACAGCATGCCGAATCTATGATAGCATTCGTCCCATGTGTGAGGCACATTATCTTATTTAGAGATTATTTTCTAATCTACTTAGGTTATCACTTATTAGACTCACTTCCGACGGGTTATCCAGCAGCCACTTTGGGCGCGGCCCCCAAATCGAAAGCCACTTTCCCATACGACACTAGACTGACTCAAACGAACTCAAACCACGGAATACACATGGTAAGACGAACGGAGTTCAAGAAGATACAATCATCAGGTCAAACACGACTCAAGGTTAATCACTTACTGACGGTGCTCTAACTAGAGACCTGACAACTAAGGTTAACCACGAATCATTATTCGACTCACTCAAAGAGGATTTAACCAACTAAGATAACATCACAATCCATAGTCAACTCAAAATTCGAGGACTGAAACAGGAACACCAAACCATCCGTACGACAGGGTCCTACCAACAAAGCAAAGCATGCCATTTCATAATTAAAGCGAATACAGTAATTAAACTCGCAAGACAATAATCAGAAAAGACAATATTCCTCAAATTGATTTAATCATTACAGACGATCAAGTTTTCTACAAGATCTAAATCCGATTACAGTTATCTATCTCATCAAGGGTTAAGATGTTCTTGGTTTTTTTAACTCCTACGGTTCAAAACATCGAACAGGCAAATTAAGCCATAAAGAGTCTTAACCAATTCATATTAATAAATCTCAGACAACCATTAATCACTAAAATAAAATATTTAATTTCCAATCAAAATGTCATTAACATGCTGGTCTAAAACCGACCTCTACAGTTTCGTAATTCCAATGATCTTCCAATAACATATTATTCTCTAGAATTTTTAAACAGCACTACCTCGATTAGCCAAAATCAATCAGAGAATAATTGTCAATATTAAATTGCAATATTACAGTCGTGGAACTTAATTAGAAAGAGCGCAGAAATCACGAAAGGAAGTTGAATAGCAATTAACCTATAAATTCCATTATAAGATTAATCAATATTAAACTAACATTTGTGATGATTAATGCCTCCTTAATCCCAAATTAAGAACTAATATCCACTTAACAATAATATAACTTACATGAAAATGATATTAACTATCTTATGCATTTTTGAATAATACAACAAAAAAAAAATACATTAAACAAAATACCATTTTAAACTAGGTTCTTTTCTTCTTTTTTTTTTTTTTATAAAAAAACGCATGTTAAAATAACGCATGAAACACGCATAAAAAAAAGACAAGGCTAGGCGCCCTAACCCTAACCCTAGCCGAGGGAAAGGGGGGGCGGCGCTCGCGGCTGTGCTCGCGGCGGCGCCCGCAGGTGTCGTGGCGCCCTACGGCCACCGCGGCCCCTGCAGCCACCGCCGTGGGCCGCAGCCGCAGCCACAGTCTACTGAGCGGAAGGAAGCACAAACGGGGGCGAGGAGGTGGGGGAAAGAACCCAGGTGGAGCGAGCGGGGGACGCGCGGGGGAAGGGGAGGGGAGAGGGTGGAGCTCCGCTCCCCGCTCTCTCAAACCCCGACCCACGGTTAAAACAAAAAAAAACGCCCCATCCGAAGACAATGAAAACGCCCAGTCCAACACAAATAAAAAAAAACGTTTTGAAACTTAATTCGAACACACAGTTCGACATCTTAATAATATTTTGCTAATTAAAAACACACAGTTCGGTTACATTCTCAGAATGAAAATTTAATAAAAAAAAACACATTTGATTCAAACGCCCAAGGGTTCCAAATGCCCAAACCCAAGAGGAATTAACAGCACCTCTAAATCACTTCCAGCCAAGCTGGTAATTTCCCAAATCGATCCAAAAACATGGCATTCGAAGGAGAATTTAAAACCAAGATAAAAATCCCCATTATCATTCCAAACCAAAACCAAAATTGAGAGAGTTGGATCCTACCTTAACACGCAATCCTGGCAAGATCGGCTGAAGGATCCCAAACTCCAGCTGCTCAAATTCTTCCTTCTCCATCCAAAATCCTCCAAAATTCTCCCTCCCTCCCATCTTTCCAAATTTGGGTAATATCGAGGAGTTGACTCCAAAAATTCCATTTTTGGAATAAAATCTTTTATTTACAAAATAATTCATAAAATTTAATTCTTTTCAACAATACAACTTGCTTTTTCAATTAAAAATTCGATTTCCTCATTTAAACAAATTTAACCTTTCAATTCAAATAAGCCAACAGAACACAATTAATTCTATGGCGATAAAAATCTAAAACGTTCTTTTCAACAGCATAATTATAATGCATTAAATATTCCAATTCAATCATTAAATCAAATTTGCTTCCAATTTAAAACAGGCAATTCATTAACAACGAGAATCACATAACGGAAACCAGATTAATTAATCCATTAATCATCAATGCACTCACGCATATTTAATCACGATAATTACTAAGGACTAATTCATCAATTAACCAAACACACCAGGCACGCAAACCGAGAAGGTCAACCAAACAGACGACTTGCAAACCCAAACAAGAAGGGATTACCGACGATGACTGGCGATGCTCACTAGAGCACGACGAAGGTCAACTAGGGTCTCACGACCACCTAATCCGACTCTAGGGATTAACAAGGGTACACTCAAACCTGCAAAACCAGGTGACGACGAACCTCGCACTCATGCGACTTCGCACCTGAAATCTCCTGCAACAAAAGATCATACATGCATACATTTATAAAATCTAATGAAAGCGTCAGTCCGATACTAAAATCACGAAATAGGTACACTGAATAACCTGCATACAACTAGTGAGAAAACCACATCAATAGCTATGCGTTAATTCAAACATCTGACTATAACATAATATTACGATAAACTAATCAAGATTAAGCCAAGGTTAGAAATAGACTAGGGTAGGGGTACTACATTCTCCCCCCCTAGGTTCCGACTTACTCCTGGAAGTCGTAAGGCTAGATGAAGAACATGTCGTACGCATCAGCCCTGAAACTCATTCAACAAAGATCAAATTGCACATAGAAAACTTTCCATAAATAAATGAAATATAATTGCAAAATCCTTTACAAACGCCATTATCCATTGGCAAGATACATCTAAAACCATACATTCCTTACAATATTCTAGGAATTATCCACAATCATAACAGAGAAACAAGTATTTTCTTCCTTTCATTGTACCAAATTAAAACATTACAAAGAGGTAAACAGCAATTACCATGATCATCGATCAAAAATGACAGAAAAACATGTCATAAGATCAATTTTCCTTTACCAATCCATCTTTATCATAAAATTTAATAACATAGAACTAGCTCAAAATATCAATTTCTACAACCAGATTAACTTCCAATAGATAAGAGCAACATAAATAACTCAATTGTTACACTTGCCAGGCATAAGAAAACCTTTCCAAAGACTATGTCCCATAACATAGCGACAAGCTAACACAATTTACTCCATGATACAAATAATAACCATCCACATGATTGGAATGCATAACAGAAAAGGCCACATGGGAGCATGTCGAATGCTCGGTCAATGATAACATGCACGATCAGCATCTCTATGCCTGATCTCAGAACAACAATAAGATCATAAGAATCCAATATCTCACTCAAAGGCTTGATGGTGCTAGGTACACCATAGCGGTGCTACCTTCCATGCAAGACCTTTGTGAATATCCCTTGTTGAACAAGGTGGTTAGCCTCCAAGAGATAGTCACCACACATAGGTAGGTAGTGGGTACTAGCTGCGTCACAGCCTCACATACCCCCTATCCTCACGGTTCCCTACAACAACTTCCTCGCACACACTCTACCAATTTCGTATCATACGTCCTTGGAGAGGAATTTCACATTTCGACACAAGATCAGCATCCGAAAACAATAAGGATAAACCAGTTCAGCCACCAAAGCACAGATGAATAAAGATAATAAATCATCAATTCCAACAATAAGGTAAGAAAATAATCCGGAATTGCAACACCAAATCAAAGTGCAAAAGATCACAAGATCGTGGCTAAACCTTCAAAGTCAAAGTAAAATAAATTGCTGATCCCCAAAGAAATATAAAGAATATCACAACTGCACGTAACATCACTGTGTGACTAGCATCTAGCCACCAACGAGGAAGGAAGGAACAACTGACTAGCTATTGCAGTAGCTCATCATGTGGTGCGACATAGTCACACTATCCACATGGCATGGCGGTATGCACCTCGACATCACCCCGCATCACGTCGTCACGTGGCATGGCAATACCCCAAGTGGAGAAAACACACAATGGACGTATCCCGCATGGTAGTGCACCTCGCGGAAAAAGAACGCGCAAGCCACATCCCGCATAGCGACGTATCTAGAAGGATACTCGCCGTAAGTCAGAGGTATACATGACTCTGGTCCACCCACAAGTCTACCAACACAGGCCAGTTGGCAACTTATGTAAGAATAATAACACGCCTCTCAAGAAGACAAGGCAACAGATACTCCAATAGAATCCAACAATATGCACAAAAACTACCATCTATATGCTCAGATAAGGAAGAGAATAGGCTAACACACATAAACCTATAAATAGATTCATCAAAGGGAAAGTATTGAGTACACCTTGATACAGTTTAGTAGTACAACTATATCATTCCTCGAAGTAGAGAAGCTAAAGTCGCTTCGCGTCGACATTACTCGCACGCCAATCCATACTATTCAAGGAACGGTCGCTTCGAATACTACCCCTTAACATACCGAGTTACCCACAACCCGTGGTTTGGTCCTCAGTAGGGAAACAAATAAGCAACATTACATAAACAGTATGGTTTCCCATACTCATAAGCAACATATCCTCCATGGTTGATTACTTCACCAACCCATGGGCACACACGATAAGCACTGGTTTCTCACAATGCACATAAAACACCAATACTGGTTTAATCACATTTACGGGGAGTACTTTTCAGTACGCTAACATCTATTCAAGGAAGATTTCAAATATGCTTTCTCTATAAATAATTGAATCAAGTTTACTCTAGATACAAGTACTGAATTCATTAACAATTCACAATAATATAAGGAAATAACATCATTCCTATAGCTTTATCAAATTTCACTAAGCATTCATAATTAAATTACTAGCTAAGCAAATTCATTTCTAAAGCTTAAGACTTTCATCTATCACTATGAAGCCAAAAGCAACATACAATTTCACATGTTTTATAAACACTCTATTTAAATCAATGCACTCTTTAATATCATTTCTAAAATTTCTTATGATTAGGCAAGGAGAAGGGAAAGAGAGTTTGATAACCAAACTATTTCCTACAAAGACACAAGATCCATCAAGATCACGCTATAATATTAAATTTCTCACTTATAAGCCTATCAATTCAATTACACGGTTTTCATTTCGCTACCGTTAAGAAGGATGAAAATTAGTCTAACAAAACACTTCCAATAATTATGGTTGCAACAAGAGGTTCTAGTTTTCCAAACAAAACAGAGATCAAGAGAGGCAATCTTATAGATAATGCAAGACCTCTTAAGAACACTCACATATAATAATACAATTCAGACACATGTCATAATCGCAACCTATTAGAAAAGATCACATTACGATCAAAGATAAGCAAAGAGCTATTAACCAAATAAAACATATTAATGCACACACATCAAACAAGCTTTTCCATTCGCATTTTCTAAACACATTAAGGTAATTACACATACCCAAAGCGAGTTCAATGGAGCATTTGCTAAAGTATATCTTCAATCAAACTGGTTTAATAAAACACATAAGACAATCTTTCGGAAAACACATTAAACAATCTTTCAGGGAGCACATTAATACTCTCTCGAAGCTACAATAACATGCTCCTTTTAACACTTCTACAAACCAAGCAGTTTCACATAATTCATCTATTCGCATAGCAATGCACCTTACTAAGGTAAAATTTAATCATGCTACTCCTACAAGATACACATGGAGAATTCTTTAAACATACACATACAGTTTTCTCCCATCACCCAATATAAATTTTTAAACCCATAGCCCTCTTTAATGATCTAAAAGCATAGACGACATAAGGCTCACACAAGGGTATGAGAAATCACAACCTTTTCTCTTGCAAACAAGAAACTCAAATCAAAGATAATTACACATATCCTAATCATTTCAATTTCCAGAAAGAGAGAGAGGAATGGTGATAATCATTTAATTTTCTACAAAATGAGCATTCAATAATTGACATACAAGTCCTTCAAGTGGACAACATTAAGCTAGATCATAAGCTTTAAACACACATAATTCGCACTTTCAGATTCAAGACAAGCACGGACCAATCCAAACGGATTAGTCTAAAGAGTACAACACTCAAGAAGGGAAGGTACATACGACTCTCTATCAAAATTAGAGTAATCGTAGACCAAGACATCAATAAGCACAATGCACATATAAGCACTCAAACACCAACATCAAGAAGGCGAAAACAAGGTGCGAACACACACGTTCCACACAAGTTAAGGTCTGCTCAATCACTCGCATGCAAAAGGAGGACAAGCAAACGCATAAGGTCGATACACCTCACACAAATAGAGGGCACACGCGACACCAGAGATCCCAATGTTTGCAACATGGGCTCTGATACCAAATGTAATGCCCCGCCAGGAAACCCCAAAGGGATAAGCTAAAATAACAAGAATAGAGAGCAATAATTTTTTTTTTAAAGTTACAACACATAAGATGCAACGAGATATCAAAGATTCAGATTACATAGCGGAAGACATTAACAACAATCTCCTAAAGAGTTTCCCAACGAGATTACTTAAATTTTCATAATACACTTAGCTCACACAATTAATCCATTAAGCTGAATATCTTAATAACGAGATAATTCGCAATCAGGATAATTTCTTTCAAAGATGGAAATATAAATCACAAGCAAGAATTCATCATTAAGATCCATTCATGAACTTCATTCAAGCTTTTCAATTAAAATTGCAAACCAACATCTAACATTCTAATACACTAGGAATTTCACCATAAACATAAGAGATCTCTCCAAGCACATCTAAATTCCTAACAACAACTAAGTATAACTCGTTACTCTAAGTTACATTCATTCATATTCTAGCTTATTGCATTAAAAGGACGATTTCACACATGCATTACGATAAATCGCATCTCAAGCAATTATGCATTCGATCCACATGGCATTCAAGATAGAACTGAATATAAGCATTTAAAGTTAATTCCATTATCCACTTAACCATTCCAACATAAACTAAACATACATGATAAAGCTGAATAAAGGAACATAAGAGAATACACCACATAACACCATAATGATCTCGGAGTTCACCCCTAATGGGCTACATCTCCGGGTCTGCTCAACTGCAAGACCCCCTCGGATAAATAATAAGGTTAAGAGTACAAGAGGTTACACCATACAATCCAGCCATCAAGGCGATACATAAACATTATACAAGCGACCACATCGGTCAATAAATACATAAACGATCCTTACAAGGAACAGGATCCAGCTGAACATAGTCAAAGCTAATAACATAAGAGTCCATGAGAGCATCCATAAAACTGAACCATCACCACCCAAGGTCTAACATGAAACCGACACTCACAAGGGTAGAGACAAAGGACGACTCACAAAGGTACTCAAAACAGGACAAACAACAACACACTAGCGAACGTAGGGACAAGTGTCATCACACAACCTGGTATGGATACCATGGCAAGTCTTCATAGGTTCCGGCCCATACACTGGTAACCCTGGCAACCTAATCCGAACTTCCGGCCCATCCAAGCCTCATGTGGACCCACACATCCTCTCGTGAAGACAAGGAAGGTAGTTTGCCATTTCAGGCCTTCTCACAGCATGCCGAATCTATGATAGCATTCGTCCCATGTGTGAGGCACATTATCTTATTTAGAGATTATTTTCTAATCTACTTAGGTTATCACTTATTAGACTCACTTCCGACGGGTTATCCAGCAGCCACTTTGGGCGCGGCCCCCAAATCGAAAGCCACTTTCCCATACGACACTAGACTGACTCAAACGAACTCAAACCACGGAATACACATGGTAAGACGAACGGAGTTCAAGAAGATACAATCATCAGGTCAAACACGACTCAAGGTTAATCACTTACTGACGGTGCTCTAACTAGAGACCTGACAACTAAGGTTAACCACGAATCATTATTCGACTCACTCAAAGAGGATTTAACCAACTAAGATAACATCACAATCCATAGTCAACTCAAAATTCGAGGACTGAAACAGGAACACCAAACCATCCATACGACAGGGTCCTACCAACAAAGCAAAGCATGCCATTTCATAATTAAAGTGAATACAGTAATTAAACTCGCAAGACAATAATCAGAAAAGACAATATTCCTCAAATTGATTTAATCATTACAGACGATCAAGTTTTCTACAAGATCTAAATCCGATTACAGTTATCTATCTCATCAAGGGTTAAGATGTTCTTGGTTTTTTTAACTCCTACGGTTCAAAACATCGAACAGGCAAATTAAGCCATAAAGAGTCTTAACCAATTCATATTAATAAATCTCAGACAACCATTAATCACTAAAATAAAATATTTAATTTCCAATCAAAATGTCATTAACATGCTGGTCTAAAACCGACCTCTACAGTTTCGTAATTCCAATGATCTTCCAATAACATATTATTCTCTAGAATTTTTAAACAGCACTACCTCGATTAGCCAAAATCAATCAGAGAATAATTGTCAATATTAAATTGCAATATTACAGTCGTGGAACTTAATTAGAAAGAGCGCAGAAATCACGAAAGGAAGTTGAATAGCAATTAACCTATAAATTCCATTATAAGATTAATCAATATTAAACTAACATTTGTGATGATTAATGCCTCCTTAATCCCAAATTAAGAACTAATATCCACTTAACAATAATATAACTTACATGAAAATGATATTAACTATCTTATGCATTTTTGAATAATACAACAAAAAAAAATACATTAAACAAAATACCATTTTAAACTAGGTTCTTTTCTTCTTTTTTTTTTTTTATAAAAAAACGCATGTTAAAATAACGCATGAAACATGCATAAAAAAAAGACAAGGCTAGGCGCCCTAACCCTAACCCTAGCCGAGGGAAAGGGGGGGCGGCGCTCGCGGCT
Organism: Cryptomeria japonica; assembly: GCF_030272615.1. NCBI lineage: Eukaryota > Viridiplantae > Streptophyta > Pinopsida > Cupressales > Cupressaceae > Cryptomeria > Cryptomeria japonica. The sequence goes on along the minus strand of NC_081408.1, from coordinate 156,671,615 downwards.
GTGCTCGCGGCGGCGCCCGCAGGTGTCGCGGCGCCCTACGGCCACCGCGGCCCCTGCGGCCACCGCCGTGGGCCGCAGCCGCAGCCACAGTCTACTGAGCGGAAGGAAGCACAAACGGGGGCGAGGAGGTGGGGGAAAGAACCCAGGTGGAGCGAGCGGGGGACGCGTGGGGGAAGGGGAGGGGAGCGGGTGGAGCTCCGCTCCCCGCTCTCTCAAACCCCGACCCACGGTTAAAACAAAAAAAAACGCCCCGTCCGAAGACAATGAAAACGCCCAGTCCAACACAAATAAAAAAAAACGTTTTGAAACTTAATTCGAACACACAGTTCGACATCTTAATAATATTTTGCTAATTAAAAACACACAGTTCGGTTACATTCTCAGAATGAAAATTTAATAAAAAAAAACACATTTGATTCAAACGCCCAAGGGTTCCAAATGCCCAAACCCAAGAGGAATTAACAGCACCTCTAAATCACTTCCAGCCAAGCTGGTAATTTCCCAAATCGATCCAAAAACATGGCATTCGAAGGAGAATTTAAAACCAAGATAAAAATCCCCATTATCATTCCAAACCAAAACCAAAATTGAGAGAGTTGGATCCTACCTTAACACGCAATCCTGGCAAGATCGGCTGAAGGATCCCAAACTCCAGCTGCTCAAATTCTTCCTTCTCCATCCAAAATCCTCCAAAATTCTCCCTCCCTCCCATCTTTCCAAATTTGGGTAATATCGAGGAGTTGACTCCAAAAATTCCATTTTTGGAATAAAATCTTTTATTTACAAAATAATTCATAAAATTTAATTCTTTTCAACAATACAACTTGCTTTTTCAATTAAAAATTCGATTTCCTCATTTAAACAAATTTAACCTTTCAATTCAAATAAGCCAACAGAACACAATTAATTCTATGGCGATAAAAATCTAAAATGTTCTTTTCAACAGCATAATTATAATGCATTAAATATTCCAATTCAGTCATTAAATCAAATTTGCTTCCAATTTAAAACAGGCAATTCATTAACAACGAGAATCACATAACGGAAACCAGATTAATTAATCCATTAATCATCAATGCACTCACACATATTTAATCACGATAATTACTAAGGACTAATTCATCAATTAACCAAACACACCAGGCACGCAAACCGAGAAGGTCAACCAAACAGACGACTTGCAAACCCAAACAAGAAGGGATTACCGACGATGACTGGCGATGCTCACTAGAGCACGACGAAGGTCAACTAGGGTCTCACGACCACCTAATCCGACTCTAGGGATTAACAAGGGTACACTCAAACCTGCAAAACCAGGTGACGACGAACCTCGCACTCATGCGACTTCGCACCTGAAATCTCCTGCAACAAAAGATCATACATGCATACATTTATAAAATCTAATGAAAGCGTCAGTCCGATACTAAAATCACGAAATAGGTACACTGAATAACCTGCATACAACTAGTGAGAAAACCACATCAATAGCTATGCGTTAATTCAAACATCTGACTATAACATAATATTACGATAAACTAATCAAGATTAAGCCAAGGTTAGAAATAGACTAGGGTAGGGGTACTACACAAAGGACTCAAAATACTAAGATACACAATCATATCAACTTGTAAAACAACTCAAGTTCCACAATCATATCGACTTGTAAAATAACTCAAGCTCCACATGTATATCAACTTGAAACAATGGAAATCAAATCAAGTTCATATCAAAAACATCCATATCAAAAACCACATCATATCAAATCAACATCATCTTGAAAAATTGCAAATAAAATCAAGTTATATCAAAACTCTTATTGGACAACTTATCACAACAATGACAACAAGCATGTAGACTGACAATTTGCACCTATCCCGACAAACCTAGCAAACACTTACCCATCTTTCTTCATCCAAAAACACACTTTACCAAAAATTTTCCCTCATGCGCTAAACAAACTTGTCTATGCACTACACTATTGGGTATGCGCTACCTTGTCCTCTCAGCATGCTACACCATTCATCCTATATGGTAGCCGACATCTACACACTACCTTATCCTATTTCTGCGTCACCTAAACTGCCCTATGTGCTATCCTCTCTTGGTTTGTATGCTATAACCCTTCCTCGCTGTGCTACTTCACACCTACGTGCTGCCTATGCCTACCCATGTGACCCCCTAAGAACCATATGCACTAGGTATCTCCTACGTGCTACCCATTTTTCCCTATGTGCTACCGTGTACTCCTAGTGTGCTAACCTAATCCTAAGTGCTACCCTAACCTACAGCTGCACAATCCTAATCTACCCAAATGCTACCCTATTTTATTGAACCCTACACGCTATGAAACCTATCGTATGCGCTATGATTCGACCCTAACGTGCTAAAGCGCCAAATTCACATGACAAAATTGAAAACATGATAAAAAATGACAAAATAAAATCCAAAAGGGGTCAAAAGGGCTGACTTACCGGTGGTCCATACGCAACAGGTCTCTAATACCTCCGCACATGCTCGAATTGATGAAAAGCATAAGGAACCGGCATGTTCACTTTTCTCCAAGTGTCACTTTCTCTATAGTCAATAAGCACAAATGAGACAAAAAGAAATTAGTTTTTCCCTTTTATAGGGTCAATCGAAATTAGGGTTATGTAGAGGAATGCGTAAATTGCTTGTGGTGTCTCATACAACCCTACCAGACATCATTATCGGGAGATGAATCAAATAATCGTATTCAACATAGCCAAAAATTTTACAATGCAATGAAATTTATCGAATTTATATAAATCAAATCAAATGTTCAAAAATTTTGATTCATCTCCCGAGGGGGCATTATCAATATCATAATCAAATCTGGGGCATCGGTTATCAAATCTAGGGCACGACATGAAAATCTCAAAATGACATAAAAATTGATCATAACTAAATCATGACGACACATCATTTTCTTTGAATCAACATGTGCACACATGTCACTTCAAAGAGGGGCAAAATGTAGACATATAAAAATGACCATATTCCTAAATGAATATTCAATGTTCATTTTATTCTCATTGCTCTATTTAGTTAAATATAATTTAATTAAATCATCCACATTTTTCTATTTAATTAAACAAATTATTCTATTTATTTATTTAAATTCACTTCCCCCCTTTACATCATTTAATTGAATAAATCATTTTATTTAATTAAATCCCTTCTTCTTACTTTTTAATTAAATTTACATTTAATTAAATAGTTTACCAAAATTAAATAAATCTAATTTATTTAAATTCCCAACTTGTCACCAAATTCAAATAAAGCAATTTATTTTAATTAAATCCTATTATCCCTCATCCACTTGCATTTTCCTACATCTCCCACTTGCATCCTAACCCTATTCCTAGTTTCTTTTAGAATCCATCTAATCCTAATCAATTAACCCAAACCCATTCATTATCCCTTTTCCTTAAATTTGTGGAGGTCACTTCTCAAATTTGGAGTAAAGTCTTCAAAAGGTATTAAAGCCTTTATGCCTTCAACAACCCAACTTGTTGAATATCCCCAAATTTGGAAGGACTCTTATAAATTTGTCCCCAAAGTCTTCAAACCATTAATGGTTAACTAACCCTTAGTGGCATGGTTAGAGACTTTTTGACTAACTTAACCCTCATCTAACCCAGGGGTCTCATCAAGCATTCATTGCTTTGACCATGGTTATCCATTTGACCTTTTCACAAGAGTTTACCCTTTGGGTAAAAGCTTTATCTATTGGATAACCTTAACCTAACATTAACCCTTAGCTCCTAAGGTAACCATGAGGTCTTCTCAAGCATCTTACATCTCCTCTCAAGTAGTCTCTTCTTGACAATTGTCACCATTTCATTGGTGAGAATTGTAAACATGGATTGATTAACTTTCAATCCCTACCCTTGATTAACTCCTTCAATCTTGAGCATCCATTGCCCTATTTTCACTATAAATAGAGCTCTCATTCCTCCATTTTAAGGATCCATGCAAGCTTTTAGTATCTCATTTATGCTCAAATTTATCAACACATCTAGCTTCTCTTTGTAATAGGAATTAATCTAATAATAATTTTAGGCTATTTCCTTTATCATTATCTTAGATCATTAACTATTATATCATGTTAGGATAGTATTGCTACTTACCTTGTCATCTTATAATCTAGTTTACTTCATTTGTAGAATCATGCATATATAGAATGTATTTCATGCTAAAATCAATCTAAAGCATCCCTTGTTCTTGCATTCATCATCCCTAAGCCACTTTTCTCAGTGATCTGAGAGGAAAGGCATTGGCTTGAGGGACCTTCTGAGATAGCGAACCATGGAACCAACCTTGGGAAATTGAGTCATTCTTCATGACTCCATAACTTGCACCAAGAGATCCTGTGGGTGTGTGGACAAGTTTCTTTGAATGCATTTTTCACATTTTAAGTTTCATCGACCTGCTTTTCCTTCACACACTATTATTGCCAATACCTTATATAGGCAAGGTCTAGATAGCACTTTATTGAGATGTCTCGAACAAGAAGAACCTGAGAAAGTTCTTAATGATGTTCACGCAGTTATTTGTGGCACACACTCAAGTAGATTAACACTAGATAAGAAACTTCTTCGTATTGGTTACTATTGTCCTACTATGGAGAGATATTCATTTACATATGCCAAGAAATGCAAACAATGCTAGATACATGGGAATCTTATTCATGCACCAGCACAAGAATTGTATGCTATGGAAGGATCATGAGGATTTTCTCAATGGGGTCTTGATTTGGTGGGTAAGATAAACCCTTTATCTTTTAATGGACAAAAGTTCATTATGAATGCTACTAAATATTTCACTAAATGGATTGAAGCAGTACCTTTGACAAAAGTGATAGGGAAACAAATATCATCATTCATATTGAATTATATAATCTGTCGCTATGGATTTCCTATAACCATTATCACTGATAATGGATGACTATTTAAGAATCAAGATGTGAAGGAACTATGTGAGCAATTTCATATCCAACATAGGTTTTCTACTCCATATTATCTATAAGGAAATGGTCAAGTTAAGGCATCAAACAAAACTATCTTGAAAATATTGAAGAAAATAGTCAATGAAGCTGGGAAAGATTGGCACATTAAGCTAAATCCTGCTCTTTGGGCATACTAAACCAGCATCTGCACACCAACGGGGGCAACTCCATATTGCTTAGTCTATGTATCAGAGGCCATGTTACCAATAGAAGTAGAGATACCTTTTCTACGAGTTTCCTTGAAAGGTCTTATACTAGAAGAAGAACAACAAGTCTCTAGACTTGAAGAACTTGAGTTGATTCAGGAACGTTGCCAAAATGCAATAGATCATTTGAAGGTATATCAATAGAGAATGGAAAGAATTTATAATCACAGAGGTGAGCCATGTATTTTTTTAGATTGGAGATATAGTTCTTAGGGAGAATCCAAGAAATCAGCAAGATCGAGAAAAGAAGGGTAAATTTGAACCAAACTGGTTAGGTCCTTTTGTCATAGTAGCAACATATGGTTCAGGAGCATACAAGTTATCTACTCCTGAACGTGATTCGTTTGATGAACCTATCTATTCTATCCATCTCAAGAAATTCTATGCTTGAGATGAGAAGTCTTGGAAAAAAATCGAACAAAAGAATATAAAGCCCTGAAGAAATTAGTAAAAATCAAAAAAGCAGAAAATCCCTAAAAAGCATAAAACAACGAAAATGAAAGAAAAAAAATCAAAATCTAGAAAAAATGCGATAAATTTAGATAGTGAAACCTGGTAAACAAGTGCTATCTAAAAAGTGAGTTCTTTCATCTATGAGATTGCTTTGCGCACCTATTCACTCCATCTTATCCCATATATCGCTTCCATTTATCCTAGCTCATTCATTTCATCTTTTGCATCCTTTTCTTCAAACTATTAGCAGGAAATATGCAGCTTACCAATAGTTATAAATTTTCGACATACTTGTCATAGTCATCGTCTTAGATTTTCTTAGAATCAATCAATCTACATTATATCCTGCCATGGTTTGGATCTTGATCAATTCATTTCCATAATAAATTTTTGGTTTCTGCTGGGTGAAAAATCCTAATTCCTTTTGCTAGGGTTATCTTTTGAATCTTTGAAAATCCAAAACATTCAGAAAACTTAGAAAAACCAAAAATACCTATGGTTTTGAAAATGATAACGAGAAATAGAGAAACGAAGATCAAAGCCTTTCATATCAACCGAATCGTGAAACTCAGGATACAAACAATAAACCGGCAAGTAATGAAAGATTATCAATGATCATTCATCAAGATGATTATATCAATTAATGATCATGAGAACATGTGAATGACATACAAGATTCAGTGTTTATATCTTGATTTTATTGCTAATCATGTAATCTATGCGACTCAAAGATGTCCATGACTAGAGAAGCTATGATGGGGCATGATTATTTTCTTTGTTTTTTGTTTGTGGTTTATCTCTTATTAAGGTATGTTCTTGTCTAAGGATATGATTAACAAAAGATCAAGGAAGACGTTCTGAGTCATGCATGAAAAGAGATAATCCTTGTTTGTTCTGCAACAAATACTCAAGTCAGCTTGACTCATTATATCAAGTTGCTTGTATAAACTTGCTATATCAAAATCCATGTAACAAATACCTAGGTCAGCTCGGATCTTATGTCAAGTTGCTTGTATTTTCATACAACATTTTAAAGCTCGATGATGAAATCAAGCACTGTTACAAGACAACATATGAAGAATGGAAATGTCATTTTAGATCATTTTTAGATTAGTTCATTATTCATCTGCATTATAAGCATTCATTATCAGTTGCATTATAAGCATATCCTTTCATTCATAGATCAACAGTCATAAATAAAGATTGAATATACTTGGACAAACAAAACAATTTTCATTTGATCATTGTAGTTGCATTCATCTTTAGAATCATTTCAACCATCATTCATTTTATTTAGTTGCATTTCAAAAATATTAAATGGATCCACCTCCTCCATGTAAAGATTCAAGAAAAAAATTTCATGCAATTTGTTCATTGTTTGGTGGCTATAATACCATATGTGGTGAAATCTTCTTAATTGATCGATACATTATTGATGAATGGTACATATTTACAGGGTGAAAAATAGCTACAAAATAGTTACTAAATTGATGCCAACTATATGCCAACACAACTATACAACAAAATTACTATATAATAAATAATTAATAAACATGTTATGCCAACAATTAAATTGTCCTTAAAAATCAATGTAGGACATAAATGTTGTTGCATGGAGAATAAATAAAATTTATCCACTACCTATACCAAAAATTATTTTTTATCCCTTGATGTTAGCACTAATAGATAGAAAGCCTCCTACAAATACCATGTAGGGGTATATTACTTCTTGGATCAATTAACAATGTATATAATTAAATCTCAATATTTTTCTTGTTCACAAAATAATTTGATTGCATATTATTGGCTTACTTCATCCCTCTTGTTTGACAATGTATTAATTTGACCACAAATAAAATTTGTGTGGGGGACATATATTGTAATGAAGTCATGGGGGTAGACCAATGTGAACTTGTTCCACATAGATTTCTCAACTTTTGAATCAAAGTTTGAAAAGATTTTTTATTATTTTAGTTGTCCTTAAATTTTTTCTTGTATCCCAAAAGGATTTTTAGATATTGTTGGAGGAGTTTGATGCGATTTTCCTTCACTATAGTTTTCATAAATTGGTGGGAAATTTTAAATTTAGTAAAATTAAACAAAATTGAATCAATGTCATTCTGAAATCACTATTTAATTGAATTTGTACATTAAATTAAATAATACATCATCAAAATGAAAATTAAATATTTAATTCAAAATAATGTAATAATTATCATTATATGAAACGTAAAAATTTTAAATTTCAAATTAAAAAAATCACTAATGATTGTTATTTTTTAAATAATAGAAAGCTTATTTATAGGTGATTTCAAATGAACAACATTATTTTAAAAAGAAAAAAAGGAAAGAGTGAAAAGATTTTACATGAAGAAAGATGTAACATACAGTTTGAGGTGAAATGGGATAAGGATGAATAGATCAACTCAAACTTAATTGTTATCTTATTAATAAATTTTAAATCACTAATTATTAAAATTAAAGTACATAAATAAATAAAGTTCATCAAAAAAGAGGAAAAAAATTAAATAAGCAACGTTTGTGAATTCTAAAGTTGCTTATTTAATTTTTTTCCTCTTTTCCGATGAACTTTATATATTTATGTACTTTGTTTTTAATAATAAAAGAACTTGTGAGAAGAGATGATTCCCTCAATCACATGGTTGACGGTTGACCAATTCAACGTGAAATACTATTTCAATTTCTTAAAAACATTTCAAGTCTTTTAAAAGTGGTTGAAGTAAAAGTCACATGTGAAGATTTTTTAATTTATTTATTAACAGCGAATTATTAAACATTGCCCTTGTAAACAATAAACAATATGAGAAGCTTTGTTTTGGTCAAAAGAATGTAGGAAACTTACACTCTTCAAAGTGTAAAACATAAACTAACGAAAAGGCCGCAGCTACAATGTGGCTAAGACAGAAAAATGCAGTGTAAAATTAATATTTGATATATTTTTAACTTTTTAAAAATAATATATTAATGAGTTTTTTAACTTCATTGTTTTCATATAGAAAATTCTTGTTTCTATAGTCTAAACTATTTTCAAAGTCTATTATATAATAAAACTTAAGGATTATTTTATTTCACATGGAATACATTGAATAGTGGAAAACTCATGAGAACCTTGACATGGAAAGAAGAATAGATTTTGTGAGAATGCTTTATATTCATGGTTGAAAAATATAATAAGGGTTGGTTGTTAAGCTAATTTCTTAGTTGTGGGTCTTTTGAGATAGTTGAACGAGATCAAGTGATGCAACTTTGGTATGTAAGGGGGTATGATCTTCATTTTATAAATCACATAAAGAGAATTGAATAAGTATAGCACATGCAAATGGTATGTCTCCATGGAAGTCTATAACTATTCAAGGACTACACAAACCTAGTTGTGGATTTTCTCTTATCATATTTGTTTCTATGAATGTAGTATGGTTTATATAAATGTGTGACATATTGTAACTATAAGAAAAAAATTGTGATGGTCTTCCATTCTTTCCATGTGGTTTCTTGTAGTATTCAGATGGAATATTTAGTAAGTATGTTCATTTGCATACAATGTTATTTCAATTTGTATGCATACAAAGGTCTAGTTTATACATTATAGTTGTATCTCTCTCTTATTTTTGACTCGTGACTATCTTGTCCATTGGAGTAGACATCAATCTGGATTAGGAATATTTTATTTAATTATTCATTATTGTAAATAGGTCAGAATTAGACTAAAAGATCGCAAATTATCTTGATTTAGTATTATAACTTAGGGAACATACTAAGCAACATAAGACATAGAATATTGTTAGAGAATCATGGTATGCATGCTTAGAAATTTCCCTTGATATGAAATATTAAGTCCATACACTTATTTGGATGTTGCAATACTACCATATTCAGGTGCATGTTCAAGCTTGTAGTTATCAAGTTAATAAGAAGTTTTAGAAGTAACTAGTTAGCCTTTAGCCTAATGATAAAAATTGGGCTCGAGCATATGATGCTTATAAATTCTCTTAGATCAATCATTTCTTTCATTCATTTGATAGATTTCATGTTAGTGAAACATCAAGGAATGCTCTCCTAAAATAATTTGAGTACTAGGTGAAGGACAAAATGGTCACTTTTTATGAATAAGTGATCACCATTTCTATTTAAAAGAGAATAATAGCAAACATATTCACAAAATGTGGTTCGATATAAAATAAAATCTTAATAGTCCAAATAGGGTAGGGCCAAGATCATAATTAATATAGAATAAGCATAAAATCCAACATGTAACAAGAACAATAATACTACAAGGAAATGATGAAACCTAGCCACTTGACTTAAACCCTATACATTAATGAGGTCCAAAGCGATGTCGGGAGAATACCACCCCTCATCGTAATTTTCATTATCATCACCATAGAATGAAAGTAGCCAATGTTTCCTAAGGAAACCATTTGAAAGAATGACTAGGTGGCTACCTAGGAGTACTAGTGAAAAGCAACTCAAAAGAACCCCCAAAATCCTAGCCAAGAGAAACATCCTAAGCAGACAAAATTGAACATTAGTAAATGTTTGAGCCAAGGATGACAACTTGGGAAAACCTTCACAAGAAAGGAAATAATATTTCATGAGAAATATGAAAAATATGTTGAGATGAGAAATAATGTACACTAGCCTTTCTTGTAAAGGGAAAAGGCAAGAGATGAGACAAATTAGGATGAGGCCATGTGTATCAATAGGATGAGAGGGTAGGTAGAGATTAGGTAAACATCAACTACCACTCAACAACCCAACTACAACTAATAAATGCACCTAAAATGATAAACTCCTAAGTTGAACTTAATCTTGAGTAAGTAATATCTACTTAACACCCCCTACGAATCTTGAGTAAATAATATTTACTCTAACACCCCCCACCCCCCTTAAGTGAAACCTAGGGAGAATAATTATTACACAAAATTCAATATGATATGATGATGGGTCCTCAAAACTAGGACATCTTAGGTACCCACGTACAACTAATAATGCAACTAAAGTCTCACAAATGGATAGAAAGAGAAAACCTCATGGGACAAAGCTCTTCTTCAAAAAGAGATAATTCAAATCATGTAGAAGTCAAAGATAAAGTTATGTATGGAGGGATCAACACTAATAGCCCCAATAACTACATCAATCACAAGAATCCAATCCATATCCCCCCCCCCCCCCCCATATGAGGAAAAATGACAGACAATGTAGCTCCTCATAATGAATAATCACCTATAATAATGGTAAGTGATTGGAGATAAAATAATATCCAAAACTTACAAACACCTTTTCTCTCGTTCGGAAGAAATAAATCCATGTATAGATGCAGGTATGCTTCCCATTTTGGATAGGAATTGGGAGGAAGTGAAATCCATGTGAATAAAGATGTCTCTAAAAAATGCTCATGTTTTACCTTGTCCATGAAAGATAATAAAGATGATGATGCCACAATCAAATCATGTATATGTCTAAACAAATAAATAAGTGATAAGATTGAACTATGGGGAAACTAATAGAGAGTTCAAGATCCAAAGATGAACATGATATAAAAATATGAATGCAATTAGTTTCATCATGGAGGATTGATAACCCCTCAAATGTATCCTCCAAACTACTCAAAGATTGACAAACAAAATCTGACATACCAAATAGGATTCCACCTTGCAATCATAAATTTTAAAAATTGAATGTGTCCTTCAACCAAATATGAAAGACAACGGTGTCCCTATTTATTATGAATTATGGAAGTCTCAAAAGAATTTGGATAAGGATTCAATAGAAGTGAAGATGGATTAACTATCTCTAAATAAGAATTAGGAACCTCTGAAGCAAGCTCATCCTCATCTAAAGTCTTAAAATACTCCAAGGTCTCAAATTCCCTAATAGTGTCACAATTATAGGGTCTCTTCTTTGAAGTATAAAGAAGCACATTTCAATCTAAAGTGGATCATATGAGAATATTTTAGAATCATCATATCCATATAAATCCAAAATATAACTCCAAGGAGCATGAGGAAACTTAAAATTTATAATAGACCCCAAAATGTCATAATATACATGCATAAGAATAACTCTTAAGATATGATCCATTTTTCAATTCCAATAAAGTCTATTACTAAGTTTACTAGGGAGAGGAACTAAATTATACAAGTGTGGCAACAAATGAGACCATTTAAGATGAGTGATAATTTCATCTCACTATTTTATATGGAAACCCAAAGGAGGGAAAATCCATGGTGAGAATCACAATCACAATATGAATAATTATTTTAGGTTCAAGTTCATGGAGCACACTACACCTTAATTGAATTGAAAAAATAAGGAGCACAATCTTAGGGAAAGATACAAAGGACTCATAATACTAAGATACACAATCTTAGAGAAAGATATAAAGAGCTACATAGGTTGTTAAAGGACAAACTATCTTTCAGTAGGTATAGGGAATATTGAATTATGATAATGAAAATATCCTTGAACCATTTTTTCAAGAAAAAGACTTATGGAAAACATTATGGGCTTCATTTATTATATCCCAACACATCAATGCACTAAAGATATGATCATCAAAGCTCATCACATTTATTGAAATTCATACTTCTCCTACTTGCATATCAATCACATCCGATTGAAAATAATCCACACACATTCCATTCCTTAACTCATACATGCACACATCTATTTATAAAAGGTTGTACATTTAAACCCTCAACTAGGTCAACCATAACCAAACTATACATGAATTACATAAAGTCGAGCACCTGGACCAAAAACACATTTAATGTGGTCTAGTCCAAGAGAAAAAGAGGACCCAAATACATCACAACACATCTTACTAGGTTTGTTCCAATAATTCACATGTTCAAGAACATCCACCAAAATCAACACCAATCATAACATATAAAAGAACAATCAAACATGTTAGCCATTTAATCTGAATGTATCACCCAATGCAAAATTCTTAATATGGATATACACATGCTACTATGTAACCTATATCAACATTCTAACTCAACCTCCAATGCATATCAAGACCAAAGAGTATGATCCAAGTAAGACACGACACCTAAGTCAACTAGAAACAACCATACTTGACAACATATAACACATAACAACATAAATTTATTTTTTGAAAAAAAAACACTAGAAGCTTGAACTAGAACACTACACAAACCATATGAACATGTCCTCCATGGAATAATACTTACCATAGAAAAGAAATGCAGAGTATGATCTAGACTAGTTTGGCCAAGCAACGTCATTGTCAACAAATCGCCATAACCAACTAAATCATCTGAACAACTGAGAACTTTAAAACATGATAGTCCAACATCCACATAGTGTAGAGATAATATCCATAACCACAAACCATGAAAATAAAAAACTAGAGGAATGAGGAGCATTCTTGCGTAGACACATTTAAATACTCTTTCCTACATATTGAAACTTTTACTAGATAGCCTTCTGGAAACACTTCATAATTTCTTGATATCACCATCAAACAATATAGCAACATCTAAACACTCACTTCCAAACCATCTACAACATCCACATCACACATAGTGACATTAATGAAAACAATATATAGGTTGAGATCAATGACAACACCAGCAACATAACACAAGTTTCCAATAGGAAGCATGTCCTTCATATGTTCAAATTGAAATTTAATCAATAGAATTTCAAATGGTTGTCTTATTTTATCATTTTTCATGTTGAAATGAATGTCATAGGATCTTTAATCTATAGAATTCTAGTGTTGTCTACTCCTAAAATCTTCTTAAAGGAAATTGATACTTTCTATCAAAAAATTATTTGGGTATGAAATTTTAATTCTCATTAATAGATTATTATTATTTAGGATCATATTTGTAGGCCTTAAAAAAGGACGGTCTTAAACTAGGAGGTGGTCTTAAACTTTTTCTTTAAAATTTCAATAGATAAGCTTTGGTAACAAAACATTTTAGTGGATTGTGTTAAAATAAAAAATCAACTATAGGCTAAACATTTATCTCATAAATACATAGGTGAATTTCTACAAAGGAGGTTCTATAATTCTATATTGTAAAAATGTTTGTGATTTGGAATACTATAAAAAAGGGAGTGCATATCTTGTTGAATATGGACATAATTAGATTGTCTAGTCTAAAAGTAATTTTTTTTTGGATACTCTTTGAACCTTTATTCTCTAATTTTTGTTGTTTTCTAGATTTCAGTAAGGTTTTCTCATTATCTAGTTGGTCTAATATTTCTATTTCTAGTCTTCTGAATTTGTTGGGAAAACTCATATTTACTTTTTGAAGGATTTAAGTATTAGCTACTAGGAGTGGTCAAAATGATCAGGATTCTCTTTGGTCTATTCTGATAGATTGACCATGCTTTTCTTTGGAAGTAGTTGATTTTGTTTTCAGGAGGTGTGATTGAAAGGGGGTTTATATAATGTCACTTGGACATTTGCTTTTAAAACATGAAAGAAATAGGTATTAAATTTTTCCTTGGTGAAAAGAAATATATAATTCTTATTGTTAACCAAAGTGAAATGTTTTATATGGATTTTTAGCCATAATAAATATCTTTGTTGTGACAGCATATAAAAAATAATTTTCAATGTACTTCTAAATATGTTCTTGGTCGGGTTAGTGAGAAATGTGTTTCTCACTATTTCTTTAGCTATTCTTCTTTTTGGAAGCATGTGGAGCATGTGATGGCACATTTAGAATCAAACTTTTGTTCACGTTGATTCTATATATAAATTTTGGGCTAGCATTGGTCAAACTCCTATTTTACCATCTTTTATGTCATTGCCTAGGATATATGTCATATTTCATCCTTTAGAAAATTTGGCTAGAAAGAAAATATCAATCCTTTAAGGTTATAGAGTCATTTATGGTATACATAAAAAAAGGTTTTAGATTCAAAGTAAAATGTTAGTAGCCAAGTGCTTTGTGAATGGAATTCTCTCTTTTTTAGTACTTGCCATATAGGAAATACTATTGCATTTAATTAAGTCTAATTAATCAATTTGTTGCACCAATAAAAAGTGATTATTTTTTTTATTTTCAAAATAAACTTGATTTTTATAATTTTGAGATTTATATTTTTAAATTAGAAATTATTTATCTACAATATGATTGGATGAAAAAAAATTGGTATTATAGGAACAAATTTATAAGAATGATACATTTTATAGATTTTTTTTATAGATATCCTTATATTTAAAAAATAAAGGTCTACTTCAAATTACTTTTTTTTCATTTTTTTATGATATTGTTGTAAATAAAGTGATATATCTATATAATTATATGTAATTTGTAATATTTTTTACTTTTTTAAGTATAAGTAATAAAACTGACTAACCATTGTTTAGAAATTTTATTCACACCATTTAAATTAAATTAAATAAAAATTAAAAATAAATAATTAAACTATTTAATTACAACCATTACACAACAAATATTTCTATTAAAAAAAATTCAAGTATGTATCTTCTATAATTATAATTTTGTATAATTTTTGTTGAAATCATTTTCTTTTATAAATACTTTTTGAAAATCATAATTTTCTTTTTAATTATTTTAATATGTATAATATAATTAAATTATAATATTTAAGGATAAATTTAAATATTTTTAGTTTAGTTATTAAAAAAACCTATTGTCACTTGATTGTTTATATTATATAATTTTATAATGATTAATAGTTATTTTTTTAAGATCAATTATAATTAATATTTTTTTATCAGTAAATTATATAGTTTATATTAATTTGAGAAAAAATTATATAATAATAAGATGGTAGTATAGTCCATAACATATGCCCCATTCATCCATCTTAGCAACCCATTCTCCAAACCACCTACAAACTAGAAACCAGATGTCCTCCTTCAAACTATCCTACTAATACCCTCATACATCAAGACATGATTACAAAATGGCCATATGATAAAGCCTAATACATCTATAGCTATTATAAAATATTTTTAACTCATATGAAGGACCCCCTTCATACGTACTCTTGCTAAGCTTGTAATATTATTTCCTACAGTATGGCTTCTTCTTGCTTTTCCTATTTGTCTTTTGTCTATCATAATCTTGCATACTTGCATCTCAATCATGATATACTAGGAATGGTCTCCAACCCTCCTTGCTTCTCGATCATCATCCGCTCCACAAACTAGGAATGGTCTCAATGGCAGCTCAAATTTAGCTACATGGACCCATTTTCCATAAACCTTCACTAGGTTGAGTCATTGCTAAGAATGAATTAAGGTCATCCTTCTACTCCTCTTTCAGACACTCCCTCATTACCCATTTGACATCGTCTTTTAATCCCAGTTCTACGCACCATATCCATCGTATCATCTCCACAACATTGAGACAACCCATAGCAGAGTTGTCAACCTATTCATTATATGTTTATCTATTTTCCTGTGCATTGTAAAAAAGACATGCTGCCTCTACATACTCTCTGCAATTGGTACCGCAATCGTACATTCCTCCACTTCAATGGGACATGAAACCCCTTCGATTTTATCCCACCATTCAATCTAATCACTACTATTCAATCCACATCCCAAATTCAAAGTTTTGTTAGCCAGCTCATTACTTTTCTTTTGGATGTAGGTGAATTTGAAATCTTGGAATTGTTGAATAAAATTTAATATTAAGATTATATATTTGTTAATCTTCCAATTGTGAGCTCTTCTAGATGTCGAGACATTCACAATAATCTGTGAATATCCTTTAAGATGGATTTTGGACATGCCAATTCTATTAGCTAGCTTCACCACAAAAAGAGCCACTTGAGCTTTGACCTCATTATTGTTTCCACCATTTATTCTTTGTGTTCCAATAGCTAAAATTATGTCTGATTAATTTATTGTGAACACACCCACCCCCAACACTCTAGGATTATCTTTAGATGCTCAGTCAGAATTTATTTTCACCTAACCTTGACTTTTTAGTCCAACTTACAATTATTTTATTGGCCTTTTCATTTTCTATTTGATTTTATTAGCAATTAAAATGCTAGATGAGATGATTTTCATATGGGTTGATACCATAAGTACATTAATATATATGATCAATTATTGAGTTACTCTAACAAGTCAAATGATAATAAAATTATAGAAAAGCTCAATTTTCTATTTAACAATTAAATAGAACTCAAACAAAATAAATTTTACCATCCATTGAAATTGTATTAATACAAAAATCTCAAACTCTATAATAAAATGTACACCTTCCATTATAATTGAAATCTAAATATTATATAACTTGTAATGGAATAAACAATTCGCTCAAATTAGCAAATAGTAATCTGTGTTAGAACTAAATTACAACCACACTTCCAAGTCACCCTTATTCCTTCAAAACTTTGAAATCAAAGGTATGTATGATAAAGAAAGACTTATTAGAAATATATGAACATATCAAATGATCTTCTATCTTCTATTCTACAATATTTAAGTAAATTGTCCACTTATTCATTGGTTATCTTGAATATATGATATGTAGTATTACTATGTTTGATTTAGTAATAACATAGAGCAAGATAATTACTTCTTTTGATTAATAGAATATGATTATTAGCCACTCAAACAAAACGTTCAAGCCTTTCTTGATTACTATTTTGGTTGATATGGGAGCATTTATTCCTATTCAATATTTTGAAATTATTTATGATGTCTTTTTTATTTAGATATACCAATCCATCCACTATTCATTTGTATATAATATGTCTTAGGTTGTTTCTTCTACTCTTTTTTTTTTCTTTTTTTTGAAAGAGAAAATAATATTGACTTTGAGCTATGGATTGGTGAGGTCACAAATGAGAGACCTCATCCTTGACATAATCACTTTGTAATAACAACCCAAAAATACTTGAACCTTGATAGCAAGAACCAAAACACAATAATTTCACTATTGCACTATGCCACTATTTACTATTTTTTCATTCTTTGTTCCAACAACGATACTTTAATCCACGTGTTCTACGATGTGAAGATCCAAAAAAAATTCATATGTCCTTTCTTGTTACAAGGAGAACACTAATAACACTAAATTTATTAAATCAATTTGTTTATAACCATATTCCCTTTTACATCATTTATATTTGCTTCAGTTTGAATATATCCAAGCCCTATATTTTTCAACCTCACACTTGGTTCAATTGGCTCTCTATTCATTTTCTGATACTTTTTCAAACCATTTATGTATCATTATTTTATTTTGTCATAATCTCAAAAGAAACTTTTTATAAAACATCATTTGTTAAATTGTCATCATAATTAAAAATATTTGTAGTTAAAAAGAATTGTTGTCTCCAATCTTACACTCTTTATCTTTAACTATATTATCTATATATTAAATAATTAAACTACAATAGTTCTCAAATGAATAAAATATAAAAATTGAAAGCAGAAAATAATCTATGGAACCAATTATGTGATAATATAATTATTTGTAGTTAAATTGGAACAATGAAAATGCTCTCTTGCTCTATTACTTGTTATTTTTTCATGATGATGGATCATGGTATTTGATCTGAAACATTGGGAATGCAAAAATTTACATGATCGAATTCAAAAGACCAAAATCAAATGATAATGCACTTCAAGCTCTTGAAAATAAACCAACACCATATGTTACTTAGTTATTATAGGTCCTCCATGCTGCTTTCTATTCCAATAAATCTTTTGTACCTTATCACTTGACATATGTTGTAACTATAATTCTTCCTTTCACAAATTGTTGTGGCTGTGAGGTCTGATATCAATTGTTTAAATTCCAAAATTCCAATAATTTTTTTTAATTTTAAAAGTTATAAATCCAATTATCTTTAAATAAATAAGATATCTACATAAATGTATTTCCTACCCAAAACAAATTTCTAGATGATAAATATTTGAAATATGATTAAATATACTTCATATTTTAAACACTGGATATCAATTGAATTTAAAGGGTATCTTGATCCTAGTTTGATCTCATAAATCTTAAGAGGAAAATTATCTTATCATAATACTCTTGAAATTTGTTGGGTTTAGGGTATGTATTAGTGTTAAACAAAGGTTTATTTTTTAAATGATGTTATTTGTAATTTTTTCTTTATTCTTGTTTACTTAGGATAGTGCCCCATGGTGGAACTTCAATATCCATTTTTAAGGATGTGAGGAGGCCTCTTTAAGCAAAACTAATTTGCTACTCTTAAAATTTGTGAAGTTTTTAGTTAGAATTTATGTTAAACAAAGACTATATTTTTAAATAATGTTATTTGTATTCTCTCTTCTTTGTTCTTTCCTTACTTGGGCTAGGGTTCCATATGAGACTTCAAGATCTATTTTAAGGATCAAGAGGTCTTATGAAGCCAAAAAAAAATTGTTACTCTTAAAATTTGTGTTAAACAAATATTTTTCTTAAATGATGTTATTTGTACTCTTTCTTCTTTACTCTTTTGCTACTTGAACTGGGATCTCATGAAAGGCTTCATGATCTATTAAGCATTTTTCTGTCATTTATCAATAATTTCAAATTTTTTAATTTTTTATTAATTTTTTTTCTTTTTTAATATTTATTTACTATTTCATTAAAATCACCAACTTTGATATATTTAAAAAAAATTTAAATATAAATTACACTACAAAATTCATCATCAGCTGAATGGTTTTCTCAAGCTACAAAATGTTCCTTTTCTTCTCAATTCTGAATTCACTAAAAAATTCTTCAACACTTTTCAACGTCTACACAAAATCTTATCGTAGCCCAGTGTTAATCCAAACCATTTCTCTTTCGAACCAGTCTCTTATATTAAAAGTCTTTAAGGGTCGAAATTGAGAAAATTAAAAATAGAGGATTTACACACATTATTTTGGTTCGAAGTGGAAGCTATTATTAAAATTTCATGCATGATTTTGGCCTATCTGTATCGCATCTTTTTAGTGGAAGGTAGGTCATTCCACATCAAAATGAATGGAAAGAATTTCGTATAAAATATTAAGTAGCAGTTACACATTTTTTTGCATGCAACGAACCATCGATAGGATGACAATCTTCAAGTTAATTATTGTATTAATAAGGTAATAACAATGGAGAAATGTTAAAAGCTTTCATTCACATAGGTAAACTCTGTAACATACATGAAATAGATAAATCTATTTGAAATTTAGTAAAATATATTACATTTATATAGGAAATTTTCTTTCATGAATACAATAAATAATTCTATCTACTAAAGGATATTTCTAGTAATTGTTACAAGTAGCTTTATGTCTCTAAGAGAAACTTCAAGGGCCGATAGCTTCTTTTTTGATCCATCTTAAAGAAGTTTTGAGTCTTCTTAAGTGGTGAAGGCTAGATTTCATGCCCTGAAGAAAGATAAATGATTTAAAATTAGTGAAGGAAAAAAAAAGTAAAGTAAAGAGCATAATTTAATGTGGTAGACTATAGAGGATAATTAAATGAAATATTTGAGTAGATGTGTGGAATGATTGTAAGGTGTTTATTTTGGTTTGAAAGCTTTATAAAAGTATGTTGGGCTGAAAAAATTGGAGAATAACTAAGCCAAAGAATTGAAAATAAATGAATTCAATTTGTGAGTATTTAGAAAGTATTGATAGTGAAATGAATGATAATGATGCACTAAAAGTGAAATAAAGATCTAGAAATTTGTCTTTCTTTAGGATCTTGTTGCAATGTTGGACATGTGGAATTGGATTTCAACAATTTGAAGGTGTATGTGGCACACAATGTATCTTATTTGGGATCGATCATGGCTTCCTTTGATATAATACCAATTGTAGTGTGTGTCCATTCATGGAGACATAATGCTAAATTAAAATATATCATAGAAATGACAATGTAAAAGGAGCAATACATATAATAATAACATGCTTTTCGTTGATCCTAAAAATCATATTTTTTTTATGAAGAACTTAGAAAGCACTAATAAATAAGATTCACCAGCTAAATGGGCAGATTGATATCAATGGGTTTTAGTTCTCTTTTGTGAAAGAGAAGCTTGTAACATGGGGTGAATCATAATAATTTCAATGAAATAGAAAAAAGAAAAACAAAAGAGGAATTTGCATGGTGAATGAATACGATGAAAATTTATTATAATTCAATTTAATCAATCAAAAGATACAACAACATACCATACAATCCATCTTTTATGTAATATGGTAGATATTTTGATTGTTAGTCAATATCGGCAAATTTGTCTTCTTCTTGAATCGTTTCCTTGTCTTCACACACACACACACACACACACACATTTAAAAAAAAAGAAAACTCTCACTTCTTTTAATTTCTTAATATTATATATATATATATATATCGAGAGAGAGAGAGAGAGAGAGAGAGAGAGAGAGAGAGAGAGAGAGAGCCATATATGTATGTATATAAACAACTTTATTTTCAAAATAAAGTGCATAGAAACATATTACACCTACATGTGAATCACATGTTTAAAATCTTTAAAAAAATAATTAGTTATCTATTTCAATGCTTACTTATTGAAGAATTTTTTTTGTAGTACAGGCAAAATCAACGATGAAAAGTCCTGATCCATCCAAAGCGAGTATGATTGTGTGTGTATTTTCTAAACTGTCAAGAAAAAGAGCACCGTAAAATGAATGATTGCAAAAAATTTAATGGAATTAACTAACTTCCATTTGAAACTTAACAGAAAAAAATAACCTTTAGAGTATTTTGGGATGTAAATAAAGGGAAATTGTGGCAAGTGTATTTCAACAAAGGAGAGAGCTCGCACTCCTTTTAATTTCTTAATATCCCAGCAATAATTTTTGTTTTCAATTAAAGTTTACATGTTTATGCAACCCGTTTGTAAAGTATGCTAAAAGTTGAAATTTAACAAACAAAGCTTTTAAGTTGAAAGGGGAGAATCTTAAAAGGTGCCAAGTCTTCGATTTGACAGATTCGGTTAATCTCATGATATCATGCATGTAGACATTTCTCATAAAACCCATTTGAAACAAAAAGATCTTACATTTTGAGGGAGGCTTCTAACCTTATCCTATAAAATGTAGGAAGTCTAGTCCATATCACCAATTCCTTGGGACCTATCATAAATTCCTAAACATTAATTAGGGAGCTCCCTTTACATGGTGACCTCCTTCAGTCTATTACTGAGAAAATTCATGTCTATACAAAAATAACCTCTACATCAGTGCATTACGTTGTTTATTTTGATATGTCTTGAGCTCTCCATTGAGATAGATTTTTATTTAATCAGTACACTAGTTAGGTTTTTGATTTCCTAACTTACTATAGGGGTTTTTTATTTTGGAAAACGTGTTGTTGTGCACTATGACCTATATTTTAGTGAAGGTTGTCATCAACTGAAATTTAAATTGTACAAACATTTTTTCTTTATCAATAGTTCTTAGCGACTTTTGGTGTTTGTAAACTCTCATCATCCTTTTTTGTTTATAAATAGTATGTGCACTTGTGCAGAGTTCAATTATCAGTATTTATTAATGATATTAAGTTTCTACAATCCATATAATTATTACATATGCTTCTTGATTAGATTATGTAGAATTTTCGACATCAATGTTTCAGATCACACTTTGTGATCCATCATCAAGATGATAAAGAGTGCTAAAGCAAAAAAATGATAGATGCAGAACAAAAAGCAATCCAAAAATGGGAATGGGAGGGACGAATAGGTGGGGAAGGACCAAATCAAAGAGCAAACAAGAGGATAAAAAAAGCATAATAATCAAAACAATTAAACAAAAAAGGAAGAATGAGAATAAGGAAGTTAGAAAGTACAAAAAGAGAGAGAGACAAAAGAAAAGAAACATGAACCCAATAAATAAATGAAAAAACAAAAAACAAATAACACATAATCACACACACACATGTACATAATAACACATTTTCATGTTTCTTTTCTTTTCTCTCTCTCTCTTTTTGTACTTTCTAACATCCTTATTCTCATTCTTCCTTTTTTATTTAATTGTTTTGGTTATTCTAGTTTTTTTCTCTTTGTTTGCTCTTTGACCCGGTCCTTGAATTATTTGGTTGCCTTGTTTTCTGTGTACCCCTTCCCCACTTGGCCCTCCCTCCCATCCCCTTTTTAGATTTCTCTTTGGTCTTCATCTATCATTTTTCTCCTTTAACACCCTTTATCATCGTTATAATGGATCACAAAGTCTGATTGAAAATATTGATGCAAAAAATTCTACACTATCCAATCTAGAAGCATATGTAATAATGATTAGTATTTGCTTTGTATATTAGAGAAAAATTTTAACAAATCTTCAATACACTTTTAAATTTATTGTTTTTTAACTACAAAAGCCTTAGAACCCATGTCAATTTCAGACCATTTCTTTGCCATTTCCTATTCTTGTCTTTTGGTAATATAGCTCAATTATCCTAAAAGAAAAGGCACATAATGATTGAACACCAATTCTCATTAGCTTAAATGCAGATAACTAGAAATATACTTATGAATAGTGCACATTATTTTTTGGGTTCAATAGGTTTGATCTCAACTCTTTAAATCACCCAAAAGATCAATATGATTTCTTATAAATAAATAAATAAAATTAATTGTCATTTATTGACTACAAATGTTTGAGCTATTCAATCAAAGATCATCTTTAGATGAAAGATATTGTCTGGTAGATTTAATTCTATGTATGCATTTAGTGAAGCGTAGTTGCAAGAAGCCACAAAGACCAAACATCTAGCTTTTGACAACCACTATATAACTCTACACAATTTGCACCTTATTAGAATTCCTTGTGCAGATAGAGAAAAGTATTATGAGAAAGAAAATTTGTAGCCATGCATTCTAGAGTTCGTTGATGGAACATTGGGGCACATGCTTAACATCTTGAAGGAAATTTGGACCTAATTGAAGGAGGCAATGCTATCTGACCTCATGTTATTCATTGTCATTATGAAAATCCATGTTACATAACTTGTCTTCTTTCAGGTGCTCTCAATAGTGGTTCTACAAGTTCTAAGATTGTTAAGAAGTCATGGAATAATAACACTAATTAAAGATGATTATTTGATAGACTTCACAAATTTTAGGGATCACAAAAAATAGCATAAACCATTTTGAACCCTTAACATTTTGCAAAGAGAATTATAAAAATTGTTGCTTCCAGTTCAATTAGAGAGTGCTCAAATATATTTTTGAAATAATTGCCATAAATTTTCAAGGACTTATGGAATTGAAACTAGCATTTGTTTGGGAACCCTAAGCATCCAAATATATTTTTGAAAGGACTCCCATAAATTTATGGTCGTTTGCAAAATCCAAACTGGTTATTGTTTTAAAAACCCTTTCAAACCCAATTATTAAAATTCTAAAACCCTTTTATCACCCATTTTTTGAAGCTTTGACTACCTCTCATAAGTAATATAGAAAAACACAACAATCACAACACATTGTAGATAGAAGTAACAAATAGCCGATCTGCACATGCGACAAACCTTCCAAATATTCACTTCTACAATTACCAAACTATCTCTCCTTTATTTCTTTTCTTTTGTTGAGAAAATGACAAACAAGGTCCTCTACAACAAAAACATCTAAAAATCCTAAGCACCCAAATATATTTTTGAAATAATTCCCATAGATTTACAACTATTTGCAAAATCCAAATTGGTAATTTTTTCAAAAGCCCTTTTGAAGCCACAACAATCACAACACATTGCAAACAAAAGTAAGAAATAATTGACCTGCACATATGACTGTTCAGAATCAACCAATACAACAAATGACAAACAAGGTCTTTTGCAACACAAGCATATGCAAATACTACATGGATAATGTTTGGGAGGTTGAAATTAACCTTATTGCCATTTTTAATCTTGCTATTGGAAGGGCAACGTCTATCCAGCACCCTAAATTTACCATTGACCATATTTAATAATTAATTGAAAAAAACACTAGTTATATTTTAATTTTTAATTATTTAAAAAACACGATCAACGATAAATTTTGAGTCCTGCATTAACAAGTGTAATGGAAGGTGGGACCAATGATGAATAAACACAAGTACTGGACAAATAACTACATATTCCCAATATTTGCCGCCCACATGCCTAGTTTTCTTTTACACATATTTAATGCTCAACTACAAGGTCCTCCTCATTGCTAAATAAAAACTAATAAACAGTGGTTGGGAAAAAGCCTCAAAATGTGTAGCATAAAATGTGGGCCAAGAAAATTGAAACACACCTACAAACTGTCAACGAAATCAATTTTCTCGACAGACTAACAATATTCCAGCCTTAAAAGCCCATACATAAAGTTTATCGACTTAAATATTCGAATAAGTTAAATCCGATCCCAATAAACTATATTATACCCCACATAGTATTATCAAACAAGTATTCAATGGAAAACCATTTGAAACTCTTCTCATACAACATGCATACATGTCATAATCATTACCGCTCATCATTACATCATAAACCAATACAACCGATTCATCAAAATCAATTAGTTAGGGTTTATCATATCAACAGGTAGGGGTTACCAGTTGATCTCACTTCATCTCTAGTAATACCTATTTCCTTCACAAGATCACTTACCGATAGCAAAACAACATTATTAAAACATCATTACCAGTTATAATTGACATCAATGACAACATAACATTTCATTAATGCAATCTTCATGCAAATGCCAACAATCTCTGCCTTTGGCATTGATAGCAATACAAGTATCAATATCCTTGATTGCTATGATTGTCAATAGGATCCTGGTTTACATTTTACCATGTACTCTCCTTCAACTAATTCTCTATGTCAATGATACAATTATTCTCACCAATCATATAGTTCTTCTGCCAATCATATAGTTCTTCTACCCCTTTGACAACAATGCCAAAGTGAAAGTAAAACATGCAATGCCATATTTCACTATTAAGCATCATCAATCTACAAATTGATGCTCCCCCTATGGAATAACTCCACTCTACACCAATCCTGTTGTAAAATTCAGCAAGTAGCTCTAAGATTGATGTATTCTACATCATTCTCAATTGACCTCATGTAGGCATACAACCCCTAGCCGAATTCTAAGATACTCAAAAGTAGTCTTAGGCATAGGTTTTCTAAAGATATCTGCTAGTTGCTCCTTACTAGATACATGCTCCAATAATACATCTTTACTCTGCACTTTTTCTCTTAAGAAATGATATTTCAGCTCAATATGCTTGCTTTGTGCATGCAAAACAAGGTTCTTTGAAATATTAATTGCACTCGTGTTGTTGTATAAGATCTTTAACAGTTCTGAAAAACTTCATCTTGAATCCTTCTAGAATGTGTTTCATCTAGATAGCCCAGGTACAATTCATATAAGCTGCAACATACTCTTCTTTAGCAGTGGACTGTGATATACAGCTCTGCTTCTTTCTACTCCATGAAATAATTCTTCCTCCAAGAAATAATGCACCACTGGTTGTTCTCTTCCTATCA
Source organism: Cryptomeria japonica (assembly GCF_030272615.1). Classification (NCBI taxonomy): domain Eukaryota; kingdom Viridiplantae; phylum Streptophyta; class Pinopsida; order Cupressales; family Cupressaceae; genus Cryptomeria; species Cryptomeria japonica. Next base: position 156,645,447 of record NC_081408.1, on the reverse strand, counting down.
CCAACATTACCTACCCAATCCACATTTGTGTAAACCTTCAAATTAAAGTTACCTGCATATGGATACCATAATCCATAGTCAATAGTTCCTTTCAAATATCTGAATATCCTCTTAGCTTCTATCAAGTGTGTCTCCTTTGGATTCTTCTAAAATCTAGTAACTAAACCAACTGCATGCGCTATATCTGGTCTGCTGTGAATAACATAATGCAATTGCCAGGTATCATTGACTTGTACTCCTTTTCATCAACAGATGTGCCTTCATCTTCCTTAGACAATTTACAACCTATAACCATTGGTGTCCCAACTGGTTTAGAGTCACTCATTCCAAATGTCTTTAACACCTCTTTCACATACTTAAACTATGTGATAAAAATAACACTCTTTATCTACTGTATTTGCTAACCTATGAAGAATTTTATCTCTCCCACTAGAGACATTTCAAACTCACTTTTCATCTCATTTGTAAAGTCATTTCTCATATCATCATTGCCTCCAAATATGATATTATCTGCAAACACTTCACTAACCAGTATATTATCTCCTTTAGAATTAAGATATATGTTGTTGTCTTCACTAGTTCTTTGAAAACCTATCTTCATCAGGTGTGAATGTAACCTTTCATAACATGCTCTCAGTGCTTGCTTCAAGCCATATAGTGCCTTGTGCAATTTGCATACTACGTTATTTGCATCAATCAAAGCATAACCATCTAGCTGTGCAATGTATACTTCTTCTTTCAGTATTCCATTAAAAAAAGTTGACTTCACATCCAACTGATATACTTTGAATCCCTTATGTATTGCAAAGTTGTCTTCCCATAGCCTTTTTCTCTAAAAGGTTGAATGAAGAAAAACAAAAGTACTTTGTGTATGACTTGGAGTTGTAAGCCATGCTACAAGACTTGAACAAGTGGCGTCATTACTTGCTGCCCAAATATTTTATGGTCTATACTGAGAACAGTGCCCTTAGTTTTCTCAATGGACAATAGAATTTGAATCAGAAGCACCTCAAGTGGGTAGAATACCTACAATCTTATACCTTCACTATCAAGCATAAGAAGCACACCTCAAATAAAGTTGTTGATGCACTCAATAGGAGAGTCATGACCATACAAGAGATTAAATTGCACAGTGTGAGGTTGGAGGAGTTGAGAGACCTCTACAAAGAAGACAAAGATTTTTTTGATATATATGCTACATGTTTTGATTTTTCTAACACTTCTCATGTTTCTTACTCAAAATAGATGATACAGGAAGGTTTTTTGTTTAAGTGACATCTCCTTTGTATACCCAAATGCTCTATGAGATAAAACCTCATTCAAGAGAAACATCAAGGGGGTCTAGGAGGTCATTTTGGGAATGATAAAACAATGGAGTAGGTTAGTCAATTCTACTAATGGCCCAAGTTGAAATCAGAAGTAAGGAGATTTGTTGAACAATTTGCCATATTTCAGAGAGAAAAAGGATCAGCATGTAATGCAGGTTTATATTAGCCCTTAGTCATACCCCAACGACCTTGGGAATGTTTGAGCATGGACTTTGTGTTGGGTTTATCAAGAACACCAAGAGGATTTGATAGTGTTTATGTGGTGGTAGATAGGTTCAGCAAAATGGATCACTTCATCCCTTGTAATAGTACAAATGATACCAGCTATATTGTAGGTCTTTTCTTAAAAGAAATAGTGAGAATCCATGGACTTCCAGTTAGCATTGTGAGTGATAGGGATGTTAAGTTTTTGAGTCACTTTTGGAGAACCTTATGTAATAATTTGGGTACTAGAATCTCATTTTCATCTTCCCACCATCCACAATCAGATGGTCAAACTGAGGTGATCAATATGTCCTTTATTAATCTCCTAAGGTATCTCACTAAGCAACATGGTTAGACTTGGGACTTGGTGATCAGCCAAGTAGAATATGTATACAATGATTCAATCAACCAGAGCATAGGTAAAAGTCCTTTTTAAATTGTTTATGGAATGCATCCAAGAGGTGTCTTAGAACTTAGTGAAATCAATACAATGACGCACAAGAGTTCTCAAGGAGAGAGTTTTTCTGAAGGTATTAAGGAAATTCATGACAAATTATGACAGTCCTCGCATCAAAAATAAAAAAAATATAAGGAACAAGCTGATCAATCAAGAAGGAATTTGTAATTTAAGGTTGGAGACTTAGTTTTGGCTTATCTTAGAAAGGAAAGGCTTCCAAAAGGAAAGCCAACCAATTTGATGATGAAGAAGATTGGGCCACTCAAGATTGTGCATAAGTTTGGCCAAAATGCCTATGAGGTTGAACTACCTCCTTCTTTGGCCATATCTCCTATTTTCAATATTTATGACTTGTATCCCTATAAAGGAGAATCTCAGACCTCTCAAATGGATATCATATTGAAATATAAAGAGGATTGGGTGAAGGATTTACCAGTTAGTCATCTGGTTCACTTGGAAAGCATCTTGGATAATAAGGTGATCATGAAGACAAGAAAGGCATCTACAAACATTATCTTGTGAAATGCGCAGGTCTGCCTAATCTAGAGGCTATGTGGATGTCAAAAGATGACATAATTCATCATGGAGTGCAACTAGCAGACCTAATAACTCAAGGGACTTGAGTTCCCTGCCCAAGGGGAGTATTGTGCAGAGCACCTAGCTCAAAGTTGTCTTTTCTTGCATTTTAGAGTTTTTGTGTGATTTCAAGTTATTTTATGTTGTAATAAGGTGGCATAAATCCTATTATTCTTTTTGAAGCCATATTTTGGTTGTCCACACTTTTGTTGTGCTTGGGATCCAAAATTGTCATTATCCTGAAATGTCAAAATGTCAATTTTTGGTTTGTACCAGGTGGATGCCTAGAAAATTTCTAGAATGTTTGGAAATGGTTTAAATCCATTGCGGGATGCCATTTGAGTGTTTTTTCAAGCCTTGAGATCCTTGGTGTATGTTTTTGCACTCATAGGCAAAAGTTGTAAAAAATTGGTCATGACAACTTGTGCATTTCTAGGCAAAAGTTGTCCATGAAGGAAATGTTGTTGGAAGTTGGTTGGAACAAACTTAAAATTGTGTATAAAAAATTCTAAGCTTCTCCAATAATAGGTTAATCAACTTTTGGTTTGCATTCAATTCATTCATACCTATACAGTCTAGTATGGTTCTCATAATAGAAGATTTAGTTATTAATTTGTTTTATCTTTCCAACAAGTATAATATGAATGTCTTAAGCTCCTTGGATCAAAAGTTATCACTGATCCTTGGTTAGGATCTACAAAAGAATTTCGGGTAGGTGTTTTTTGTTTTTGTAGGAAACAAGGAGGAGAATGGGTGAGATGAATAACACACAAGCTTGTAGCTAGTGTGTGGGGTCAGCAGAGATTGTCCATTTTTTGTCCATTTTTGGTTGGTGATTGTTATTGGTGATGAGTTTGGAGCACATCTTCCAAAATTGTCTCGAAGCCCTAAACCCCTTAAAAATAGCTCTTTTTCAGTTACCCTAGTTGTACGACAAATATAGATGGGAAACTGAGTGATCTTATTTAACTTCCAAATTGGTATGTAAAAATATTTGGGGGTTGTTAGGAAATTTTGGGGAGAAAGACTAAAAACATCCAAAAAAGGGCTAGTCAATTAGGCCTAATAGCAGCTGGTAGAAAAAAGTTGAAATCCTAGGGCTTGGGAGGGAGGTGAAAACCTTGTCAATGCATAAAATAACCTTGAACATACCTGCACAACATAACCAAAATCTTTAAATGTGCTATTAGAGTGAAGATCCTTGGAGCCTAGTTCGAGCTTTGGGAACCTAGTAGGAGACCATCTCAAAATTAGAGATTTGGGTCTGAACTAACAAGAAACCTCAGGAGGATATACCTAGGAGTTAAGCCAATAGTGTTTTAGGCCTTTGAGGTCTCAGGAATGTACCCTAACAAGTTACCTTGGAGGAGCTTGAGTAGAAGGGTGAGTTGAGGAGATGGGGTGAGTAAGGGGGAATTGGAGAGCTAGGCACAAGACCTCTGCATCAGATCTTCTATTCTAATAGAACCAACAAAAGCAATAATCATGGGCACACCAAATGACCTCAAGATACTTCATTCTACTTCATCATTATCAAATGAAGAGAGGAAAGACTACATAGAATTCTTCAAACAAAGACAGATAATGTTTTTCTTGGTCCTATGCAGACATGCTAGGAATTAATCTAGATCTTATCATGCATCATCTCAATGTGGATCTAAAAGAAAAACCAGTTAAATAAAAGTTAAGGAAGATGCATCCACACATTGCTCTCCTTGTAAATGTTGAGCTAAATAAACTATTAGATGTGGGTTTCATCACACTTGTTGCCTATCCAAAATGGGTTTCAAGCATTGTGCACATGTCAAAGCCAGATAAAATCATAACAATCTGCATCGATTTCAAAGATCTGAACAAGGAATGTCCCAAAGATGATTTCCCACTACCCAACATTGATATAATTGTGGACTTATCAGTAGGACATGAGATGTTTTTTTTAATAGATGGATTCTTAGGATACAATCAATTAAGAATCGTTCTTGAAGATCAAGAATAGACAACATTCCCCTATGCATGGGGTACTTATTGCTAGAATGTTGTGCCATTTGGTCTTAAGAATGCAGGAGCAACTTATCAAAGAGCTATGACAAAAAAAATTCATGATATGATGCATAGATTTATGGAAGATTATGTAGATGATATACTTGCAAAATCTTATACAAGAAAAGAACATTTGAACATCTTCGGCAAGATCTTTGATAGGATTGAAAGATATCAGTTAAGGTTAAACCCAAAGAAATGTGCATTTGGAGAAAATCTAGAAAACTTCTTAGGTACATTATATCAGCTCATGGAATTGAAGTAGATCCAGAAAAGGTCAAAGCTATCATGGAAATGGAATCATCTAGAAACATAAGTCAATTAGAAGATTTGTTTCTCAATTAGCAGATAGATGTCATCCTTTCATTCGAATTTTACATAAGAATGTTCAATTCAAATGGGATCAGAAGCGTGAAGAGGCTTTTATGCAAATAAAAGAATATTTCATGAATCCTCCAGTACTTGTATCACCAATCAAAGGGAAACCATTGTTACTTTATATCTCAGCAAGAAATGTATTATTAGGAGCTCTACTATCACAACATGATGCAGAAGGAAAAGAAAGAGAAATGTATTACATCAGTAGAGCACTTGTAGGCTATGAATTGAATTATACATCAATAGAGAAGACATGCCTAGTAGTTGTATTTGCAACTCAGTAGTTGTGACATTATATGCTGACTCATTATGTGAAACTGATAGCAAAAATCAATCCATTGAAGTATTTATTGAATAAGTCAACTTTGACAGGTAGACTAGTAAAATGGGTTATGGTACTAAGTGAGTTTGATATACAATATGTTGATCAAAAAGCTATCAAAGGATGAGTCATTGCTGATCAATTAGCTGAAGCACCTTTACAAGATGACATACCTTTACACATTAAATTTCCTGATGCCGACATTTTGACAATAAGTAAACAATTTTGGGAATTGTACTTTGATGGTTCTTATACACAATATGGATCAAGGGTGGGAATTTTGTTCATCACATCTCAGGGACACACAATTCCAAAATCATATAGACTTTGGTTTCCATGCACAAATAATGCTATAGAATATGAAGCATTGACTATTGGTCTTAAAATGTCTTTTGAATGGAATATCAAGGAATTACATGTCTATGGTGATTCACAACTTATCATCAACCAAATAAATGATGATTATGAAACTAAGGATGTCAATCTCATGCCCTACAAATAGTTGGTAGAAGAATTTAAAGAACACTGTAAAGAAATATCATTTACCCAGATCCCAAGAAATGAGAATAAAGTAGTAGATGCAATGGCTACAATAGCATCTCTCTTGCAGAATCAACAACGTTATGAATTCTTGGTGGAAGATATCTTAACCCCTACCATTCAATCCTAGCATACCTACATGATTTTCCATATATCAGGAACTAATCAATCTTATACGACCAAACATATGAATACATAAAAGAGAATATCCTTCCCCTTGACCTATCCCACAATCAGAGAAGAAATTTTATCCATCGGTCATCCTGCTATACTATTATTGTCGATACCTTATAAATGCAAGGTCTAGATAGCACTTTATTGAGATGTCTTGAACAAGAAGAATTTGAGAAAGTCCTTAATGATGTTCAAGTAGGTATTTGTGGCACAAAATCAAGTGGATTAACACTAGATAAGAAACTTCTTTGTATGGGTTGCTATTGGCCTACTATGGAGAGAGATTCATTTACATATGCCAAATCCATGGGAACCTTATTCACGCACCAGCACAAGAATTATATCCTATGGCAGGATCATGACCTTTTTCTCAATGGGGTCTTGATTTGGTGGGTAAGATAAACCCTTTTTCTTCTAATGGATAAAAGTTGATTATGAATGCTACTGAATATTTCACTAAATGGATTTGAGCGGTACCTTTGACAAAAGTGATAGGAAAACAAATATCATCATTCATCTTGAATTATATAATCTGTCGCTATGGAGTTCCTATAATCATTATCACTGATAATGGATGATCATTTAAGAATCAAGATGTGAAGGAACTATGTGAGCAATTTCATATCCAACATAGGTTTTCTACTCCATATTATCCACAAGAAAATGGCCAAGTTGAGGCATCAAACAAAACTGTCTTGAAAATATTGAAGAAAATAGTCAATGAAGCTGGGAAAGATTGGCACATTAAGCTAAATCCTGCTCTTTGGGCATACTGAACCAACATCCACACACCAATGGGGGCAACTCCATATTGCTTAGTCTATGAATCAGAAGCCATGTTACCAATAGAAGTAGAGATACCTTATCTATGAGTTTCCTTGAAAGGTCTTATACCAGAAGAAGAACAACGATTCTCTAGACTTTAAGAACTTGAGTTGATTCAGGATCATTGCCAAAATGCAATAGATCATTTGAATGTATATCAATAGAGAATGGCAAGAAGTTATAATTATAGAGTCAGGCCATGCATTTTTCATATCGGAGATATAGTTCTTAGGGAGAATCCAAGAAATCAGAGAGACTGAGAAAAGAAGGGTAATTTTCAACCAAATTGGTTAGGTCTTTTTGTCATAGTAGTAACATATGGTTTAGGACCATACAAGTTATCTACTCTTGAAGGTGATTGGTTTGATGAACCTATCAATTCTATCCATCTCAAAAAATTCTATGCTTTAGATGAGAAGTCTTGGAAAAAAATCAATCAAAAGAATATAAAGCCCTAAAGAAATCGGTAAAAATTAGAAAACCAGAAAATCCCTAAAAAATCATAAAACGGCAAAAACGGAAGAAAAAAAAATCAAAATTTGGAAAAAATGCAATAAATTTAGATAGTGAAAACTTGGTAAATAGGCGCTATCTAAAAAGTGAGTTCTTTCATCTATGAGATCGCTTTGCACACCTATTCACTCCATCCTATCACATATATCGCTTCCATTTATCCTAGCTCATTCATTTCATCTTTCACATCCTTTGCTTCAAACTGTTAGTAGGAAATATATAGCTTACCAATAGTTATCAATTTTTGACATACTTGTCATAATCGATGTCTTAGATTTTCTCAGAATCAATCAATCTATATTATATCCTGCCATGGTTTAGATCTTGATCAATTCATTTCCATAATAAATTTTTGGTTTCCGCTAGGCCAAAAATCCCAATTACTTTTGCTAAGGTTATCTATTGAATCTTTGAAAATATAGAAATTTCAAAAAATTTAGAAAAACCAAAAATGCCTAGGGTTTTGAAACCGATAACGAGAAATCGAGAAATGAAGATCAAAGCCTTTCATATCAATTGAATCATGAAACAAAGGGTACAAACAATCAACCAAAAAGTAATGAAAGATTATCAATGATCATTCATCAAGATGATTATATCAATTAATGATCATGAGAACATGTGAATGACATACAAGATTTAGTGTTTATATCTTGATTTTATTGCTAATCATGTACTCTATGTGACTCAAAGATGTCCATGACTAGAGAAGCTATGATGGGGTAAGATTATTTTCTTTGTTTGTTGTTTGTGGTTTATCTCTTATTAAGGTATGTACTTGTCTAAGCATATGATCAACAAAAGATCAAGGAAGACGTTCCGAGTCATGCATGAAAAGAGATAATCCTTGTTTGTTCTGCAACAAATACTCAAGTCAACTTGATTCATTATATCAAGTTGCTTGTATAAACTTGCTATATCAAAATCCATGTAACAAATACTTAGGTCAACTTGGATCTTATGTCAAGTTGCTTGTATTTTCTTACAACGTTTTAAAGCTCAATGATGAAATCACGCATTGTTACAAGACAACATATGAAGAATGGAAATATCATTTTATATCATTTTTATATTAGTTCATTATTCATTTGCATTATAAGCATTCATTATCAGTTGCATTATAAGCATATCCTTTCATTCAGAGATCAATGGTCATAAATAAAGATTGAGTATATTTGGACAAACAAAAACAATTTTCATTTTAACATTGTCATTGCATTCATCTTTAGAATCATTTCAACCATCATTCATTTTATTTAGTTGCAATTCAAAAAGATGATATGGATCCACCTCCTCCATGTAGAGATTCAAGAATAAAATTTCATGCTATTTGTTCATTGTTTGGTGGCTCTAATATCATATGTGGTAAAATCTTCTTAATTGATTGATACATTGTTGATGAACGGTACATATTTACAGGGTCAAAAATAGCTGCAAAATAGTTACTAAGTTGATGCCAACTATATGCCAACACAACTATACAACAAATTACTATATAATAAATAATTAATAAACATGGTATGCCAACAATTAAAGTGTCCTTAAAAACTAATGTAGGACATAAATTTTGTTGCATGAAGAATAAATAAATTTTATCCACTACCTATACCAAAAATTATTTTTTATCCCTTGATGTTAGCACTAATAGATAGAAAGGCTCCTACAAATACCATGTAGGAGTATATTACTTCTTGGATCATTTAACAATGTATATAATTAAATCTCAATATTTTTCTTATTCACAAAATAATTTGATTGCATATCATTGCCTTACTTCATCCCTCTTGTTTGACAATGTATTAATTTGACCACGAATAAAATCTGTGTGGGGGACATATATTGTAATGAAGTCATGGGGGTAGACCAATGTGAACTTGTTCCACGTAGATTTCTCAACTTTTCAATCAAAGTTTGAAAATATTTTTTATTATTTTAATTGTCCTTAAATTTTTTCTTGTATCCCAAAAGGATTTTTAGATATTGTTGGAGGAGTTTGATGTGATTTTCCTTCACTATAGTTTTCATAAATTTGTGGGAAATTTTAAATTTAGTAAAATTAAACAAAATTGAATCTATGTCATTCTGAAATCACTATTTAATTGAATTTGTACATTAAATTAAATAATACATCATCAAAATGAAAATTAAATATTTTTTTCAAAATAATGTAATAATTACCATTATATGAAACTTAAAAATTTAAATTTCAAATTAAGAAAAATCACTAATGAATGTTATTTTTTAAATAATAGAAAGCCTATTTATAGGTGATTTCAAATGAGCGACATTATTTTAAAAGGAAAAAAATGAAAGAGTGAAAAGATATTACATGAAGAAAGATGTAACAGACAGTTTGAGGTGAAATGGGATAAGGATGAATAGATCAACTCAAACTTAATTGTTAGCTTATCAATAATTTTTTTTTTATATTAAATATTGAGAGACCAAAATAAGGAGTGTTTATACAAAAATGAGGATGGGAGGCAAAACCTCAGCCATTAACCAATGCGATTATCTGACTGAACAAAGACAACCTCCTACAAAAGAAAGAGTTACGAGAGAGAGTATATACAGTGAACCATATACATCAACTAGAGGCTACTGGACACCTATTGTAGAACCTCATCCTAGCTTTCCATCCATGTTGTCCATCCTTGTGGCCCTTCCATACTCACCACCTTCTTTTGCTCCAAGACCTTGGTAAACATTTCGAGCTTACCAAAGTAGGGACCTCTATTGTCCCTGAGTTCCTTGATTAGATTCTTTAGAGCCTCATCGAATGCAGTCTGGTTCTCCACAATTCTAGCCCATTCAAAGCCATCCTTCATCTCATATATGAACATGGTTGCCTAGCCATCCCTAAGGAAACACAACAGCTTCTCCCTCTCAACATTCATCAAAAAACATACCTGCACTAACAATTTTATAATGTGTGAGTTTCTTAAAAAACCCAGTAAGAGTCCTATCAGTACCTTGGAATTTTTCCTCATTTCTAAGCTTCCAAATAAACCAAAGTATGAAAGAAGAAAGAATTTGCCAAAATAGGTTAGCATCCTTTTTGAGGCCATGAATGAATCCAGCAATAATATCAAGAGTACAAACATGTTCATTAATGGAAATTACAAACATCAGCTAGACCTCTCTGGCAAAAATTGAGTCAAAAAAGATATGTCGCATAGTCTCAGGCTTCCTACATACATAGCATAGGTCAAAGGTAGCAATGTTATTCCTAATATGCAGTCTATCCAACATTAGTTGCCACCTGGAGCATTTGATTTTAGGGGGAATGGGGGACTTCCATAGTTTCTTAAATATTTTTTGCTAGTCAGATGTATTAAGGTCAACATACCAGAGGGAGTTAATATGATCGATCACCATGGTATCATGAGTGAGAAGTTTGTAGATAGACTTGGCTTTGACCTTGGAGAGGAGGGAGCCATCCTTCCATTGGAACGAGAGGTATTTGTGAGTGTCTACATCAGTGTTCCTAGGAAGATCTAGAGAAGCACAAGCATTTTTAATCATATTGTAGGTTCTCTTATGCGAGGCAGGTAGGCCAAACTTATTGCTAAGGTCCTCCCAGTTGATGAGATTATCATGTTCCAAGATGTCCATGAGGTATTTAATGCCTTTATTATACGAATTCCTAGTAGAGCAGCCTTGGGTTAAAGCAAGGGGTTTAGAGTTATGGTAGAGATTCCACCATATTGACCTTTCCCCATGCAGAGTATTATTACAGTCAATATTAGAGTTGGTAATAAGTTTACGCACATTCTCCCAAGCTTTCCAGATGGATTTAAACACCCAAGTGCCTTGAACAGACATAGAGAATCTGCTTGCTATAAGATCACTAAAGGGGAGGGCTTTCCAAGATTTGGTAGACTTGTGAATGCCATTTTGTATGTCATTTCTGAGAAGGATCTTCCAGGGTTCTTGTCCTTCCATGGCATGAAATATCCACTTGGGCGCTAGGGAAACTCCTTGCGTTTTGAGATCCTTAAGTCCCAGCCCACCAAGTTTCTTATCTATGTGGCACCAGAGCCATTTGACTGCATGGGCCTTTCTTTTACCCTTACCATCAGACCAAAGGAAGCGCCTGAAAGATTTTTGGATCTCATAAACTTGGTAGTTACTAAACATCTAGACAGAGGAGTAGTACAAACTATAGGATGAGAGGATTTTCTGGCAAACTTGGATCCTACTAGCCAAGGATAGAATTCTATTGTCCCATTTATTAATCTTTTTGTCAATCTTTCCACATATCCTTGAGAGAGGGAGAGATAGAAAAAGGGATACCGAGGTACGTGACTATTTTATTGGGTCCTCCCCATGAGTATCCAACCTGCTGAAGCCAGTTCGGGGGTTCCTCATTCAACCCAAGCAGGATAGACTTGGAATTGGAGATACGAGCACTAGAGGCTCTACCAAAGGTGGCAAGCTTTTGATTGAGAGAGTTAGTGTTATGCCTAGAGAGCTCCAGGAAGCATGCAGTGTTATTAGCAAATTATATGTTGAGCAATTCAGAGTCATCTAGCATCTTAATACCATGAACTTTAGGGGATAGGGTGTCATCTCTTAGGAGGTAAAAGAGGGCATCTGAGGCAATGAAAAATAGAGCAGGGGCAAGGGGGTAGCCCTATCTAATGGATCAAGAAAGTGGAATAGACTGGGAAAGTGATCCTTTAACTTCAACCAGGGCGAAGGAATCTTTGAGGAGAATTTGGATATATTTATAGAACTCACTAGGGAAACCAAAGGCTTTCAGCATCATGAGGATGAAGTCCCATTCCACCTTGTCATAGGCCTTCTCAAAGTCTACAAGGAACATGGTAGTATTGTGATTTGAAGTTTTGGCCCAGTCCATAGATTCCCAGCTAGTGACAAGGTTCTCCAAGATATACCTTCCTTTAATGAATCATGTTTGGGTAGAGAAGATGAACTTGGGAAGGATATTCTCAAGGCGAGAGGCTACGGCTTTGGCCAGCATTTAATAAGAAACGTTGAGGAGAGTAATTGGCCTCTAGTTTTTTATGAGGGCTTTGTCCCCATCTTTTGGGATAAGTTTAACAATGCCCCTATTGATGGACTCCCAAAGGGTGTCCCTATCAAATGCTTCAGTGTATATGTCATAAAGGTCTTTGGTGACCCACTCAATATTGGTTTTGTAAAACTCACTAGGAAGTCCATCGGGTCCTGGGGCCTTATCATCCTTGAGGGCATTAAAGGCATCAACAATTTCTGTCATAGAGATTTTGGTCTTGAGAGGAAGAGCTTTAGCCTCAGAGATTCTTTTTAGGATAGTGTTACTGCACCTATTTCTAGCCTCTTTTCAGGCTTCAGTATCTTCGAAGGTAAATAGGGTTTTATAAAACATTTGAAAAGCATCTTTGATCTCATTGATGTTCAGGAGTTCCTTATCCTCAACTATGATTCTGTCAATTTTTTCTCTATTTTGTTTTTGTTTAAGGAGATTGAAGAAGACTTTAGAGCCTTTATCTCCAAATTTGAGCCAATGATTATGTGCTCTGATGAGGGAACCCTTCATTTTGACCTATTGATGTTTCCTAAGAATGTCTCTAGCTTGAGCTACCCATTCTGCCAGGACAGAGGAGGAAGGATGTAATTGTATTTCATGCTCCAAGGAGTGGAGCCGATTAGTGAGAGTCTTTTCCACAATCCTAAGATCCTTGGCTTTCTTCTTGCATATAGTTTGGAATATTTTTGCCAAGAGGAGACATTTCTGTTCCATCTAAGGGTGTGGGATTGGGGATGTTGAGAGTGCATGTTAAAGATTCTAACCATTTTAATGGCAGTTAGGGAATCCTTGTCATTTAGCAGGGAGGTATTAAGGATAAACTTCTTATTGAGAGGATTTTTGCTAGGGATGGAGTTTCTAGTATTGGTGACAATAATAATAGGGAAATGGTCTAGATAAGGTTAGTGGTAGAACAACCACCGAGTTCCCCAAGTGGTTAGGGGAGAAGGAGAAGAAATTTTTATTAACATAGAACCTGTCTAATCTGGAGTAAATTCGGGTGGGGCCTTTCTGAAAGTTGCACCAAGTGTACCATAGGGCAAAGGATTCAGATTTTCCTTCCCTCAAGGGGGTCAAATAGTTGCATGTGTTGTTTAAATATATCCTAGTGAGGTTTCTCTTGGCACTTTCATTCGAAAGGGATATCCCTAGCCTTATCATCTTGGCTTTCAATCATGTTAAAGTCTCTAGCCATGACCCAGGGGATACTTGGAAGGGTTGCCAGCCAATTCCAGAGGGACATTCTTTCCCTATGATCATTAGGTGCATATATAGAACATACCCCAAAACAGGAGCCTCTAATATCCAGGGAGGCCCAAGCCACTCTGTTACAAGGAGAGACACCCCTATCCCTAATGTGATTTGCCCACTTAGGGTTAATGAGGAAACCAACTCCACCCTTTCTCTTAGGATGATTGATGCATATTTTGATCACATCTCTCCAAATAAAATCAAGCACAGTGTCAAGGGAGAACTCAACAGATTTAAGCTCTTGAAGCATCAAGAAATCTAGATGTTTATGACAATTCAGAAACCTCTTAATAACAAACTTTCTATCAGGCGACTCCAAGCCTCTAATATTCCATTAGATGTATTTCATGAGAAAAGGGGATTAAGAGGGACTGTTTGGGAGACCATTTTGATCTCTAAACTTTTTTCTTATTTTCTTTTTAGTCACGGAGGCACCTTTCATGAGGTCATCCTCTTCCTCACTAATCTTAGTTAGCTCAATTTTACCATCTGCAGTTTCTACAATGTTCGACCCAAGTACTTGGGAGGCTGGAAAGCCAAAGAGAATTCAGCTACACTTAATGTCTTCTAGTCCCTTATTAGCATAAATGACTTCAATAATATGGTTGTCCTCTATTTCATTTAGCAGATATGTAGTCACGAGGTTGTAGGTGTTAGCATCAGGGGTAGTATCTGCAAATAATATGGATTCAGATCGTTTTGGGGTCCCAGACTTGCACACCATTTTTGCAGGGTTATCACTCATGCTAGCATCACCAGCACCGCGATCAGGCTTCTCTAAATTTTTAACCATATTTTTAACTAGGGAGCTGGTCAGAGTTTGTGAAGCTTTTAGTATGTCATCATTCATGGTGATCGAGTATTTGCTACTAGCAGTCAACTGATTAGCAGTTCGATCACCAGCTTGGATTTGATTTAAGGTGAGTTTTTGGGCATTCTTTCATCTCTACTTTCTTGATATGACTGTTTGAAAATAATCAAAAGGCGAATCCTCAGAAATTTTGGATGAAACAGAAGCAGGGTTGAGCGGTTCGGTAGTGGTGTCAAGAATCATTGGATTTAATTCAATAGGGATGAGGCTAAGAGTCAAGCTTAGGGAGGGATCATCTTTAGGGATGGTATTGTTTCCAACAGAATGAAGGTTGCTTGGGTTAGGGATCGGCTCCTTATTGGAGCTAGGGTTTTCAAATGTTCCTGCTAGGTTAGTGCTATTTTTTTGTTTCCTGTGGTTGATGATTGGGCAGTTCTTCTGAAGATGCCCTTCTTTTTTGCACAAAAAATAGGCATTTAGTCCTCCAAGTATTTCAACAGGGCAAACAAATGTTTCATCACCAATGTTAAGGTTTAGCAGAGGAGGGATGTCGACCCTAGGTTTAATGGATATAAGTATTCTTGCATCAAGGTTAGGGACTAAATGTGTTCTTTCATCAACCTGAATTATTCTCCCAAATATTTCCAATACCTGGGGAAGAAAATGCCACAGGAAGGGAGGGACATACTTAAGGATGACCCATCTAGGGCTTGAGAGCGCAAGAACTTCCTCATTGACAGCCTCTGAAGACCAGGCTAGGGCACGAAAGGAGGTGTTCCCAACAGTCCAGTATTGTCTTTTAAGAATTTCAACCTGGGATTCATGATTATTAAAAAAGATAATGTACAAACCTTTCTAGACTTGCCTACAAAATGAAATCTTAAGCCCTAACTTCAAACTCCAAAGATTATGAAACCAATCATCTAGGAATTTCCTAGGCGGGCATTTCTCAATATTAACACAAGCGAAAAAAATTATAGTATTGCTTAACCTAATTTTTTTAGAAACAATTTATTTCAACATTTCATCATTTGGTGAAATGTAGAAATAATTTGAGGGCACGGTAGGGCTCTTACCTTCCTCACCGAGTCATTCACCTCTAGGAGTCTTAAAAAATATCGCACTAGGGTGGAATCCATGGGCAGACGGAGCAACCATCTCGGCAAAGGTTTACTTTTGGGTTGAGTGAGCCAGCTTAGAAGGTTTAGCAGTCTCGGCAAATGTTTTTGTTTGGCTTGAATGAGCCTGCTCAGTGGGTTGAGGAGAATTAATGGCAGTGCCATCAAACTCAAGCTCCATTGGGAGCTATAGAGGAGTCACACGAGCGACCAGAGGTGTGATTAATGGTTAAATTAACGTGCAGAAAAAATACATTAAGCACCGAGCAGAAAGTAAATGCAAAATAGTAATAAGGGCACGGAGTAAATGCAAAACAGTAATAAGGGCTCAAAGTAAATGCAAAACAGTAATAAGGGCACGAAGAGAAGATGCAAACCACGTGGAGGAGATTAACTCCTCCACATCCTCACAGAGTTGGCCATGTTAGACAATGCCAGTGATGTTGGAGAGCACGCAGTCCGCAACAAACACTCCAAAAAAATCGCTCCAAAATTTGCAGTCCGAAAATTTGCATCACTAATTATTAAAAATAAAATATATAAATAAATAAAGTTCATCGAAAAAGAGGAAATACGTTAAATAAGCAACTATATATATTTAATAAAAAACTTTAGAATTCGCAAACGTTTCTTATTTAATTTTTTTCCTCTTTTCTGATGAACTTTATATATTTATGTACTTTGTTTTTAATAATAAAAGAACTTGTCAAAAGAGATGATTCCCTCAATCACATACCAATTCAACGTGAAATACTATTTTAATTTCTTAAAAACATTTCAAGTCTTTTAAAAGTAGTACAATAGATTAAGGTGGTTGAAGTAAAAGTCACATGTGAAGATTTTTTAATTTATTTATTAACAGCGAATTATTCAACATTGCCCTTGTAAACAATAAACAATATGAGAAGCTTCGTTTTGGTCAAAAGAATGTAGGAAACTTACACTCTTCAAAGTGTAAAACATAAAGTAGCGAAAAGGCCGCAGCTACAATGTGGCTAAGACAAAAAAATGCAGTGTAAAATTAATATTTGATATATTTTTAACTTTTTAAAAATAATATATTAATGAATTTTTTAACTTCATTGTTTTCATATAGAAAATTCTTATTTCTACAGTTTAAACTATTTTCAGAGTCTATTATATAATTAAACTTAATAATTATTTTATTTCACATGGAATACATTGAATAGTGGAAAACTCATGACAACCTTGACATGGAAAGAAGAATAGATTTTGAGAGAATGCTTTATATTCATGGTTGAAAAATATAATAAGGGTTGGTTGTTAAGCTAATTTCTTGGTTGTGGGTCTTTTGAGATAGTTGTATGAGATCAAGTGATGCAACTCTGGTATGTAAGGGGGTATGATCTTCATTTTATAAATCACATAAAGAGAATTGAATAAATATAGCACATGCAAATGGTATGTCTCCATGAAAGTGTGTAACTATTCAAGGACTACACAAACATAGTTGTGGATTTTCTCTTATCATATTTGTTTCTATGAATGTAGTATTTGTTTCTATGCATATTGTCTTGATTTAGTATTATAACGTAGGGAACATACTAAGTAACATAAAACATAAAATATTGTTAGAGAATCATGGTATGCATGCTTACAAATTTCCCTTGATATGAAATATTAAGTCCATTCACTTATTTGGATGTTGTAATACTACCATATTTAGGTGCATGTTCAAGCTTGTAGTTATCAAGTTAATAAGAAGTTTTAGAAGTAACTAGTTAGCCTAGAGTAAATAATATTTGCTCTAACACCCCCCGCCCCCCCTTAAGTGAAACCTAGGGAGAAGAATTATTATGCAAAATGCAATATGATATGATGATGAATCCTAAAAACTAGGTCATGTTAGGTACCCATGTACAACTAATAATGCAACTAATCTCTCACAAATGGATAGAAAGAGAAAACCTCATGGGACAAAGCTCTTCTCCAAAAAGAGATAATTCAAATCATGTCGAAGTCAAAGATAAAGTTATGTATGGAGGGATCAACACTACCCCCCCATATGAGGAAAAATGAGAGACAATGTAGCTCCCCATAATGAATAATCACCTATAAATGTAGACACCTAAAATCGTCATGTCTAATTAAATAAATATTTTATTTATTTAGTTATTTTAGACTAATTCTTCTATTAATTAAATAAATCTTTATTTATTTAATTAATTCATTTATCCTCTTCTATCCTTATTTCTCATTTAAATAAATATATTTATTTATTTAAATTATCCTTTTCCTAAATTAAATAAATATTTTATTTATTTAATTATCCAACTTCTTCTATTAATTAAATAAATCTTTATTTATTTAATTAATTTATTAGCCTTTTCTACCCATGACACATGTCATTCAGCTCTTAATTCATACACTACCTACCCCTCTCATTATTTTATTATTTCCTCTACCTACCCTCTAATCATAGCTGACCTCTTTTACACCTCTCAATCTGATCCCTCCATTTCATATAGAGTCTTCTATATAAAGAGACTCTTCCTTCATTATCAAACCCTAACTACTTGATCAATTGACTACTTGACTACACTATGCTTTTCATATGCAATCCTACTTGCAACCACATTTTCTTTCTTTGTTGAGCTCTTGTGCATACATAAAATCTGAGAGCAAATATATCAAGCAAGATCAATGGAGATAGGAAGAATGGAGATCCAAACCCTATTGGACATGTGATGGTATAATCTTTGTGATTTCATTTGATTTGCATGGTCTTAGGTAATCTTCATATGTTATGGTGGATCTTTGTTGTTGTTAGGCTAGGGTTTTGTGGTTGAATTCATTTAGTCTTTCATCATTCTTGAATCCATTTTCACCATATACAATAATAATGGTAAGTGATTGGAGATAAAATAAGATCCAAAACTTACAAATTCCTTTTCTCTTGTTCGGAAGAAATAAATCCATGTATAGATGCAGGTATGCTACCCATTTTGGACAGGAATTGGTACGAAGTGAAATCCATGTGAATAATGATGTCTCTAAAAAATGCTCATGTTTTACCTTGTCCATGAAACATAATGAAGATGATGATGCCACAATCAAATCATGTATATGTCCAAATAAATAAATAAGTGATAAAATTGAACTATGGGGAAATTGATAGAGATTTCAACAACCAAAGATGAACATGATATAAATATATGAATGCAATTATTTTCATCATGGAGGAGAGATAACCCCTCAAATGTATCCTCCAAACTACTCAAAGATTGACAAACAAAATCTGACATACCAAATAGGCTTCCACCTTGCAACCATAAATTTTAAAAATTGAATATGTGTCCTTCAACCAACTATGAAAGACAATGGTGTCCCTATTGATTATGAATTATGGAAGTCTCAAAATAATTTGGATAAGGAGTCAATAGAAGTGAATATGGATTAACTATCTCTAAAGAAGAATTAGGAACCTCTGAAGCAAGCTCATCCTCATCTAAAGTCTTAAAATACTCCAAGGTCTCAAATTCCCTAATAGTGTCACAATCACAGGGTTTCTTCTTTGAAGTATAAAGAAGCACATTCCAATCTAAAGTGGATCATATGAGAATATTTTATTATCATCATATACATATAAATCCAAAATATAACTCCAAGGAGCATGAGGACACTTAAAATTTATAATAGAGCCCAAAATGTCATCATATACATGCATAAGAATAACTCTTAAGATATGATCCATTTTTCTATTCCAATCAAGTCTATTACTAAGTGTGATAGGGAGAGGAACTAAATTATACAAGTGTGGAAACAAATGAGACCATTTAAGATGAGTGATAATTCCATCTCACTATTTTATATGGAAACCAGATGGAGGGAAAAACCATGGTGAGAATCACAATCATAATATGAATAATTATTTTTGGTTCAAGTTCATGGAGCACACTACACCTTAATGGAATTGAAAAAATAAGGATCACAATCTTAGGGAAAGATACAAAGGACTCATAATACTAAGATACACAATCATATCAGCTGGTAAAACAACTCAAGTTCCACAATCATATCAGCTTGTAAAATAACTCAAGCTCCACATGTATATCAACTTGAAACAATGCAAATCAAATCAAGTTCATATCAAAAACATCCATATCAAAAACCACATCATATCAAATCAACATCATCTTGAAAAATTGCAAATAAAATCAAGTTATATCAAAACTCTTATTGGAAAACTTATCACAACAATGACAACAAGCATGTAGACTGACAATTTGCACCTATCTCGACAAAACTGGCAAACACTTACCCATCTTTCTTCATCCAAAAACACACTTTACCAGAAATTTTCCCTCATGCGCTAAACAAACTTGTCTATAAACTACACTGTTGGGTATGCGCTACCTTGTCCTCTCAGCATGCTACACCATTCATCCTATATGGTAGCCAACATCTACACACTACCTTATCCTATTTTTGCATCACCTAAACTACCCTATGCACTATCCTCTCTTGGTTCCTACGCTGTAACCCTTCCTCGCTACGCTAGTTCACACCTACGTGCTGCCTATGCCTACCCATGTGACCCCCTAAGAACCATATGCGCTAGGTATCTCCTACGCGCTACCCATTTTTTCCTATGCGCTACCATGTACTCCTAGTGCGCTAACCTAATCCTAAGCGCTACCCTAACCTATAGCTGCGCAATCCTAATCTACCCAAACGCTACCCTATTTTATTGAACCCTACATGCTATAAAACCTATCATATGCACTACAATTTGACCCTAACATGCTAAAGCGCCAAATTCACATGACAAAATTGAAAACATGATAAAAAATGACAAAATAAAATCCAAAAGGGGTCAAAAAGGCTAACTTACCGGTGGTCCATATGCAACGGGTCTCTAATACCTCTGCACATGCTCGAATTGATGAGAAGCATAAGGAACCAACATGTTCACTTTTCTCCAAGTGTCACTTTCTCTAAAGTCAGTAAGCACAAATGAGACAAAAAGAAATTAGATTTTCCCTTTTATAGGGTCAATCGAAATTAGGGTTACGTAGAGGAATGCGTAAATTGCTTGTGGTGTCTCATACAACTCTACCAAACATCATTATCGGGAGATGAATCAAATAATCGCATTCAACATAGCCAAAAATTTTACAATGCAATGAAATTTATCGAATTTATCCAAATCAAATCAAATGTTCAAAAAGTTTGATTCATCTCCCGAGGGGGCATTATCAATATCATAATCAAATCTGGGGCACGACATGAAAATCTCAAAATGACATAAAAATTGATCATAACTAAATCATGACGACACATCATTTTCTTTGAATCAACATGTGCACACATGTCACTTCAAAGAGGGGCAAAATGTAGACATATAAAAATGACCATATTCCTAAATGAATATTCAATGTTCATTTTATTCTCATTGCTCTATTTAGTTAAATATAATTTAATTAAATCATCCACATTCTTCTATTTAATTAAACAAATTATTCTATTTATTTATTTAAATTCACTTCCCCCCTTTACATCATTTAATTGAATAAATCATTTTATTTAATTAAATCCCTTCTTCTTACTTTTTAATTAAATTTACATTTAATTAAATAGTTTACCCAAATTAAATAAATCTAATTTATTTAAATTCCCAACTTGTAACCAAATTCAAATAAAGCAATTTATTTTAATTAAATCCTATTATCCCTCATCCACTTGCATTTTCCTACATCTCCCACTTGCATCCTAACCCTATTCCTAATTTCTTCTAGAATCCATCTAATCCTAATCAGTTAACTCAAACCCATTCATTACCCCTTTTCCTTAAATTTGAGGAGGTCACTTCTCAAATTTGGAGTAAAGTCTTCAAAAGGCATTAAAGCGTTTATGCCTTCAACAACCCAACTTGTTGAATATCCCCAAATTTGGAAGGACTCTTATAAATTTGTCCCCAAAGTCTTCAAACCATTAATGGTTAACTAACCCTTAGTGGCATGGTTAGAGACTTTTTGACTAACTTAACCCTCCTCTAACCCAAGGGTCTCATCAAGCATTCATTGCTTTGACCATGGTTATCCATTTGACCTTTTCACAAGAGTTTACCCTTTGGGTAAAAGCTTTATCTATTGGATAACCTTAACCTAACATTAACCCTTAGCTCCTAAGGTAACCATGAGGTCTTCTCAAGCATCTTACATCTCCTCTCAAGTAGTCTCTTCTTGACAATTGTCACCATTTCATTGGTGAGAATTGTAAACATGGATTGATTAACTTTCAATCCCGACCCTTGATTAACTGCTTCAATCTTGAGCATCCATTGCCCTATTTTCACTATAAATAGAGCTCTCATTCCTCCATTTTAAGGATCCATGCAAGCTTTTAGTATCTCCTTTATGCTCAAATTTATCAACACATCTAGCTTCTCTTTGTAATAGGAATTAATCTAATAAGAATTTTAGGCTATTTCCTTTATCATTAGCTTAGATCATTAACTAGTATATCATGTTAGGATAGTATTGCTACTAACCTTGTCATCTTATAATCTAGTTTACTTCATTTGTAGAATCGTGCATAGATAGAATGTATTTCATGCTAAAATAAATATAAAGCATCCCTCGTTCTTGCATTCATAATCCCCCAAGCCACTTTGCTCAGTGATCTAAGAGGAAAGGCATTGGCTTGAGGGACCTTGTGAGATAGAGAACCATGGAACCAACCTTGGGAAGTTGAGTCATTCTTCATGACTCCATAACTTGCACCAAGAGATCCTGTGGGTGTGTGGACAAGTTTCTTTGAATGCATTTTTCACATTTTAAGTTTCATCGACCCGCTTTTCCCTCACAGACTAATATTGCCAATACCTTATATAGGCGAGGTCTAGATAGCACTTTATTGAGATGTCTTGAACAAGAAGAATTTGAGAAAGTTCTTAATGATGTTCACGCAGTTATTTGTGGCACACACTCAAGTGGATTAACACTAGATAAGAAACTTTTTCGTATGGGTTACTATTGTCCTACTATGGAGAGATATTCATTTACATATGCCAAGAAATGCAAATAATGCCAGATCCACGGGAATCTTATTCATGCACCAGCACAAGAATTGTATCCTATGGAAGGATCATGAGGATTTTCTCAATGGGGTCTTGATTTGGTGGGTAAGATAAATCCTTTATCTTCTAATGGACAAAAGTTCATTATGAATGCTACTAAATATTTCACAAAATGGATTGAAGCAGTACCTTTGACAAAAGTTATAGGAAAACAAATATCATCATTCATCTTGAATTATATAATCTATCGCTATGGATTTCCTATAACCATTATCACTGATAATGGATGACTATTTAAGAATCAAGATGTGAAGGAACTATGTGAGCAATTTCATATCCAACATAGGTTTTCTACTCCATATTATCTATAAGGAAATGGTCAAGTTAAGGTATCAAACAAAACTATCTTGAAAATATTGAAGAAAATAGTCAATGAAGCTGGGAAAGATTGGCACATTAAGCTAAATCCTACTCTTTGGGCATACTAAACTAGAATCTGCACACCAACGGGGGCAACTCCTTATTGCTTAGTCTATGGATCAGAAGCCATGTTACCAATAGAAGTAGAGATACCTTCTCTACGAGTTTCCTTGAAAGGTCTTATACTAGAAGAAGAACAATGAGTCTCTAGACTTGAAGAACTTGGGTTGATTCAAGAACGTTGCCAAAATGCAATATATCATTTGAAGGTATATCAACAGAGAATGGAAAGAATTTATAATCATAGAGTTGAGCCATGCATTTTTTCAGATTGGAGATATAGTTCTTAGGGAGAATCCAACAAATCAGCAAGACCGAGAAAAGAAGGGTAAATTTGAACCAAATTGGTTAGGTCCTTTTGTCATAGTAGCAACGTATGGTTTAGGAGCATACAAGTTATCTACTCCTAAACGTGATTCATTTGATGAACCTATCTATTCTATCCATCTCAAGAAATTCTATGCTTGAGATGAGAAGTCTTGGAAAAAAATCAATCAAAAGAATATAAAGCCTTGAAGAAATCAGTTAAAATTAGAAAAGCAGAAAATCCCTAAAAATCATAAAACAAAGAAAATGAAAGAAAAAAAATCAAAATTTAGAAAAAATGCGATAAATTTAGATAGTGAAAACCTGGTAAACAGGCGCTATCTAAAAAGTGAGTTCTTTCATCTATGAGATCACTTTGCGCACCTATTCACTCCATCCTATCCCATATATTGCTTCCATTTATCCTAGCTCATTCATTTCATCTTTCGTATCCTTTGCTTCAAACTGTTAGCAGGAAATATGCAGCTTACCAATAGTTATAAATTTTTGACATACTTGTCATAGTCATTGTCTTAGATTTTCTTAGAATCAATCAATCTACATTATATCCTGCCATGGTTTGGATCTTGATCAATTCATTTCCATAATAAATTTTTGGTTTCCGTTGGGTGGAAAATCCTAATTCCTTTTGCTAAGGTTATCTTTTAAATCTTTGAAAATCCAAAACATTTAGAAAACTTAGAAAAACCAAAAATACCTATGGTTTTGAAAATTATAATGAGCAATAGAGAAACAAAGATCAAAGCCTTTCATATCAACCGAATCGTGAAACTCAAGATACAAACAATCAACCGGCAAGTAATGAAAGATTATCAATGATCATTCATCAAGATGATTATATCAATTAATGATCATGAGAACATGTGAATGAGATACAAGATTCAGTGTTTATATCTTGATTTTATTGCTAATCATGTAATCTATGTGACTCAAAGATGTCCATGACTAGAGAAGCTATGATGGGGCATGATTATTTTCTTTGTTTTTTGTTTGTGGTTTATCTCTTATTAAGGTATGTACTTGTCTAATAGAGAAAGCCTCCTAAAAATACCATGTAGGGGTATATTACTTCTTGGATCAATTAACAATGTATATAATTAAATCTCAATATTTTTCTTGTTCACAAAATAATTTGATTGCATATTATTGGCTTACTTCATCCCTCTTGTTTGACAATGTATTAATTTGACCACAAATAAAATTTGTGTGGGGGACATATATTGTAATGAAGTCATGGGGGTAGACCAATGTGAACTTGTTCCACATAGATTTCTCAACTTTTGAATCAAAGTTTGAAAATATTTTTTATTATTTTAGTTGTCCTTAAATTTTTTCTTGTATCCCAAAAGGATTTTTAGATATTGTTGGAGGAGTTTGATGCAATTTTCCTTCACTATAGTTTTCATAAAATGGTGGGAAATTTTAAATTCAATAAAATTAAACAAAATTGAATCAATGTCATTCTGAAATCACTATTTAATTGAATTTGTACATTAAATTAAATAATACATCATCAAAATGAAAATTAAATATTTAATTCAAAATAATGTAATAATTATCATTATATGAAACGTAAAAATTTTAAATTTCAAATAAAAAAATCACTAATGGTTGTTATTTTTTGAAATAATAGAAAGCTTATTTATAGATGATTTCAAATGAACGACATTATTTTAAAAAGAAAAAAAGGAAAGAGTGAAAATATTTTACATGAAGAAAGATGTAACAGACAGTTTGAGGTGAAATGGGATAAGGATGAATAGATCAACTCAAACTTAATTGTTAGCTTATTAATAAATTTTAAATCACTAATTATTAAAAATAAAGTACATAAATAAATAAAGTTCATCGAAAAAGAGGAAAAAAATTAAATAAGCAACGTTTGTGAATTCTAAAGTTTTTTATTAAATATATAAAGTTGCTTATTTAATTTTTTTCCTCTTTTCCGATGAACTTTATATATTTATGTACTTTGTTTTTAATAAAAGAACTTGTCAGAAGAGATGATTCCCTCAATCACATGGTTGACGGTTGACCAATTCAACGTGAAATACTATTTCAATTTCTTAAAAATATTTCAAGTCTTTTAAAAGTAGTACAATAGATTAAGGTGGTTGAACTAAAAGTCATATGCGAAGATTTTTTAGTTTATTTATTAACATCGAATTATTAAACATTGCCCTTGTAAACAATAAACAATATGAGAAGCTTTGTTTTGGTCAAAAGAATGTAGGAAACTTACACTCTTCAAAGTGTAAAACATAAACTAACGAAAAGGCCGCAGCTACAATGTGGCTAATTAATATTTGATATATTTTTAACTTTTTCAAAATAATATATTAATGGGTTTTTTAACTTCATTGTTTTCATATAGAAAATTCTTGTTTCTACAGTTTAAACTATTTTCAAAGTCTATTATATAATAAAACTTAAGGATTATTTTATTTCACATGGAATACATTGAATAGTGGAAAACTCATGAGAACCTTGACATGGAAAGAAGAATAGATTTTGTGAGAATGCTTTATATTCATGGTTGAAAAATATAATAAGGGTTGGTTGTTAAGCTAATTTCTTGGTTGTGGGTCTTTTGAGATAGTTGTATGAGATCAAGTGATGCAACTCTGGTATGTAAGGGGGTATGATCTTCATTTTATAAATCACATAAAGAGAATTGAATAAATATAGCACATGCAAATGGTATGTCTCCATGGAAGTCTGTAACTATTCAAGGACTACACAAACCTAGTTGTGGATTTTCTCTTATCATATTTGTTTCTATGAATGTAGTATGGGTTATATAAATGTGTGACATATTGTAACTATAAGAAACAAATTGTGATGGTCTTCCATTCTTTCCATGTGGTTTCTTGTAGTATTCAGATGGAATATTTAGTAAGTATGTTCATTTGCATACAATGTTATTTCAATTTCTATGCATACAAAGGTCTAGTTTATACATTATAGTTGTATCTCTCTCTTATTTTTGACTCGTGACTATCTTGTCCATTGGAGTAGACATCAATCTGGATTAGGAATATTTTATTTAATTATTCATTATTGTAAATAGGTCAGAATTAGACTAAAAGATCGCAAATTATCTTGATTTAGTATTATAACTTAGGGAACATACTAAGCAACATAAGACATAGAATATTGTTAGAGAATCATGGTATGCATGCTTAGAAATTTCCCTTGATATGAAATATTAAGTCCATACACTTATTTGGATGTTGTAATAGTACCATATTTAGGTGCATGTTCAAGCTTGTAGTTATCAAGTTAATAAGAAGTTTTAGAAGTAACTAGTTAGCCTTTAGCCTAATGATAAAAATTGGGCTCGAGCATATGATGCTTATAAATTCTCTTAGATCAATCATTTCTTTCATTC
Organism: Cryptomeria japonica; assembly: GCF_030272615.1. NCBI lineage: Eukaryota > Viridiplantae > Streptophyta > Pinopsida > Cupressales > Cupressaceae > Cryptomeria > Cryptomeria japonica. Next base: position 156,618,635 of record NC_081408.1, on the reverse strand, counting down.
ATTTGATAGATTTCATGTTAGTGAAACGTCAAGGAATGCTCTCCTAAAATAATTTGAGTACTAGGTGAAGGACAAAATGGTCACTTTTTATGAATAAGTGATCACCATTTCTATTTAAAAGAGAATAATAGCAAACATATTCACAAAATGTGGTTGGATATAAAAGAAAACCTTAATAGTCCAAATAGGGTAGGGCCAAGATCATAATTAATATAGAGTAAACATAAAATACAACATGTAACAAGAGCAATAATACTACAAGGAAATGATGAAACCTAGCCACTTGACTTAAACCCTATACATTAATGAGGTCCAAAGCGATGTCGGGAGAATACCACCCCTCATCATAATTTTCATTATCATCACCATAGAATGAAAGTAGCCAATGTTTACTAAGGAAACCATTTGAAAGAATGACTAGGTGGCTACCTAGGAGTACTAGTGAAAAGCAACTCAAAAGAACCCCCAAAATCCTAGCCAAGAGAAACATCCTAAGCAGACAAAATTGAACAATAGTAAATGTTTGAGCCAAGGATGACAACTTGGGAAAACCTTCACAAGAAAGGAAATAATATTTCATGAGAAATATGAAAAATATGTTGAGATGAGAAATAATGTACACTAGCCTTTCTTGTAAAGGGAAAAGGTAAGAGATGAGACAAATTAGGATGAGGCCATGTGTATCAATAGGATGAGAGGGTAGGTAGAGATTAGGTAAACATCAACTACCGCTCAACAACCCAACTACAACTAATAAATGCACCTAAAATGATAAACTCCTAAGTTGAACTTAATCTTGAGTAAGTAATATCTACTTAACACCCCCCACCAATCTTGAGTAAATAATATTTACTCTAACACCCCCCACCCCCCTTAAGTGAAACCTAGGGAGAATAATTATTACCCAAAATTCAATATGATATGATGATGGGTCCTCAAAACTAGGACATGTTAGGTACCCACATACAACTAATAATGCAACTAATCTCTCACAAATGGATAGAAAGAGAAAACCTCATGGGACAAAGCTCTTCTCCGAAAAGAGATAATTCAAATCATGTAGAAGTCAAAGATAAAGTTATGTATGGAGGGATCAACACTAATAGCCCCAATAACTACATCGATCACAAGAATCCAATCCATATTCCCACCCCCCCCCCCCCCCATATAAGGAAAAATGAGAGACAATGTAGCTCCTCATAACGAATAATCACCTATAATAATGGTAAGTGATTGGAGATAAAATAATATCCAAAACTTACAAACACCTTTTCTCTCATTTGGAAGAAATAAATCCATGTATAGATGCAGGTATGCTTCCCATTTTGGATAGGAATTGGTAGGAAGTGAAATCCATGTGAATAATGATGTCTCTAAAAAATGCTCATGTTTTACCTTGTCCATGAAAGATAATAAATATGATGATGCCACAATCAAATCATGTATATGTCTAAACAAATAAATAAGTGATAAGATTGAACTATGGGGAAACTAATAGAGAGTTCAAGATCCAAAGATGAACATGATATAAAAATATGAATGCAATTAGTTTCATCATGGAGGATTGATAACCCCTCAAATGTATCCTCCAAACTACTCAAAGATTGACAAACAAAATATGACATACCAAATAGGATTCCACCTTGCAATCATAAATTTTAAAAATTGAATGTGTCCTTCAACCAAATATGAAAGACAACGGTGTCCCTATTTATTATGAATTATGGAAGTCTCAAAAGAATTTGGATAGGGATTCAATAGAAGTGAAGATGGATTAACTATCTGTAAATAAGAATTAGGAACCTCTGAAGCAAGCTCATCCTCATCTAAAGTCTTAAAATACTCCAAGGTCTCAAATTCCCTAATAGTGTCACAATCATAGGGACTCTTCTTTGAAGTATAAAGAAGCACATTTCAATCTAAAGTGGATCATATGAGAATATTTTAGAATTATCATATCCATATAAATCCAAAAATATAACTCTAAGGAGCATGAGGAAACTTAAAATTTATAATAGACCCCAAAATGTCATAATATACATGCATAAGAATAACTCTTAAGATACGATCCATTTTTCAATTCCAATCAAGTCTATTACTAAGTGTACTAGGGAGAGGAACTAAATTATACAAGTGTGGCAACAAATGAGACCATTTAAGATGAGTGATAATTTCATCTCACTATTTTATATGGAAACCCGAAGGAGGGAAAATCCATGGTGAGAATCACAATCACAATGTGAATAATTATTTTAGGTTCAAGTTCATGGAGCACACTACACCTTAATTGAATTGAAAAAATAAGGAGCACAATCTTAGGGAAAGATACAAAGGACTCATAACACTAAGATACACAATCTTGGAGAAAGATATAAAGAGCTACATAGGTTGTTAAAGGACAAACTATCTTTCAGTAGGTATAGGGAATATTGAATTATGATAATGAAACTATCCTTGAACCATTGTTTCAAGCAAACAAATTATGGAAAACATTATTGACTTCATTTATTATATCCCAACACATCAATGCACTGAAGATATGATCATCAAAGCTCATCACATTTATTGAAATTCATACTTCTCCTACTTGCATATCAATCACATCCAATTGACAATAATCCACACACATTCCATTCCTTACCTCATACATTCACACATCTATTTATAAAAGGTTGTACATTTAAACCCTCAACTAGGTCAACCATAACCAAACTATACATGAATTACATAAAGTCGAGCACCTGGACCAAAAATACATTTAATGTGGTCTAGTCCAAGAGAAAAAGAGGACCCAAATACATCACAACACATCTTACTAGGTTTGTTCCAATAATTCACATGTTCAAGAACATCCACCAAAATCAACACCAATCATAACATATAAAAGAACAATCAAACATGTTAGCCATTTAACCTGAATGTATCACCCAATGCAAAATTCTTAATATGGATATACACATGCTACTATGAAACCTATATCAACATTCTAACTCAACCTCCAATGCATATCAAGACCAAAGAGTATGATCCAAGTAAGACACGCCACCTAAGTCAACTAGAAACAACCATACTTGACAACATATAACACATAACAACATAAATTTATTTTTTGAAAAACAAACACTAGAAGTTTGAACTAAAACACTACACAAACCATATGAACATGTCCTGCATGGAATAATACTTACCATAGAAAAGAAATGCAGAGTATGATCTAGACTAGTTTGGCCAAGCAACGTCATTGTCAACAAATCGCCATAACCAACTAAATTATCTGAACAACTGAGAACTTTAAAACATGATAGTCCAACATCCACATAGTGTAGAGATAATATCCATAACCACAAACCATGAAAATAAAAAACTAGAGGAATATAGAGCATTCTTGCGTAGACACATTTAAATACTCTTTCCTACATATTGAAACTTTTACTAGATAGCCTTTTGGAAACACTTCATAATATCTTGATATCACCATCAAACAATATAGCAACATCTAAACACTCACTTCCAAACCATCTACAACATCCACATCACACATAGTGACATTAATGAAAACAACATATAGGTTGAGATCAATGACAACACCAACAACATAACACAAGTTTCCAATAGGAAGCATGTCCTTCATATGTTCAAATTGAAATTTAATCAATAGAATTTCAAATGGTTGTCTTATTTTATCATTTTTCATGTTGAAATGAATGTCATAGGATCTTTAATGTATAGAATTCTAGTGTTGTCTACTCCTAAAATCTTCTTAAAGGAAATTGATACTTTATATCAAAAAATTATTTGGGTATGAAATTTTAATTCTCATTAATAGATTATTATTATTTAGGATCATATTTGTAGCCTTAAAAAAGGACGGTCTTAAACTAGGAGGTGGTCTTAAACTTTTGCTTTAAAATTTCAATAGATAAGCTTTGGTAACAAAACATTTTAGTGGATTGTGTTAAAATAAAAAATCAACTATAGGCTAAACATTTATCTCATAAATACATAGGTGAATTTCTACGAAGGAGGTTCTATAATTCTATATTGTAAAAATGTTTGTGATTTGGAATACTATAAAAAAGGGAGTGCATATCTTGTTGAGTATGGACATAATTAGATTGTCTAGTCTAAAAGTAATGTTTTTTTTTGGATACTCTTTGAACCTTTATTCTCTAATTTTTGTTGTTTTCTAGATTTCAGTAAGGTTTTCTCATTATCTAGTTGGTCTAATATTTCTATTTCTAGTCTTCTGAATTTGTTGGGAAAACTCATATTTACTTTTTGAAGGATTTAAGTATTAGCTACTAGGAGTGGTCAAAATGATCAGGATTGTCTTTGGTCTATTCTGATAGATTGACCATGCTTTTCTTTGGAAGTAGTTGATTTTGTTTTCAGGAGGTGTGATTGAAAAGGGGTTTATATAATGTCACTTGGACATTTGCTTTTAAAACATGAAAGAAATAGCTATATATAATTCTTATTGTTAACCAAAGTGAAACGTTTTATATGGATTTTTAGCCATAATAAATATCTTTGTTGGGACAGCATATAAAAAATAATTTTCACTGTACTTCTAAATATGTTCTTGGTCGGGTTAGTGAGAAATGTGTTTCTCACTATTTCTTTACCTATTCTTCTTTTTGGAAGTATGTGGAGCATGTGATGGCACATTTAGGATTGATATTTTGGGCTAGCATGGGTCAAACTCCTATTTTACCATCTTTTATGTCATTGCCTAGGATATATGTCATATTTCATCCTTCAGAAAATTTGGCTAGAAAGAAAATATCAATCCTTTAAGGTTATAGAGTCATTTATGGTATACATAAAAAAAGGTTTTAGATTCAAAGTAAAACATTAGTAGCCAAGTGCTTTGTGAATGGCATTCTCTATTTTTTAGTACTTGCCATATAGGAAATACTATTGCATTTAATTAAGTCTAATTAATCAATTTGTTGCACCAATAAAAAGTGATTATTTTTTTTATTTTCAAAATAAACTTGATTTTTATAATTTTGAGATTTATATTTTTAAATTAGAAATTATTTATCTAGAATATGATTGGATGAAAAAAAATTGGTATTATAGGAACAAATTTATAGGAATGATACATTTTATAGATTTTTTTTATAGATATCCTTATATTTAAAAAATAAAGGTCTACTTCAAATTACTTTTTTTCATTTTTTAATGATATTGTTGTAAATAAAGTGATTTATCTATATAATTATATGTAATTTGTAATATTTTTTATTTTTTCAAGTATAAGTAATAAAACTGACTAACCATTGTTTAGAAATTTTATTCACACCATTTAAATTAAATTAAATAAAAATTAAAAATAAATAATTAAACTATTTAATTACAAGCATTACACAACAAATATTTCTATTAAAAAAAATTCAAGTATGTATCTTCTATAATTATAATTTTGTATAATTTTTGTTGAAATCATTTTCTTTTATAAATACTTTTTGAAAATGATAATTTTCTTTTTAATTATTTTAATATGTATAATATAATTAAATTATAATATTTAATGATAAATTTAAATATTTTTAGTTTAGTTATTAAAAAAACCTATTGTCACTTGATTGTTTATATTATATAATTTTATAATGATTAATAGTTATTTTTTTAAGATCAATTATAATTAATATTTTTTTATCAGTAAATTATATAGTTTATATTAATTTGAGAAAAAATTATATAATAATAAGATGGTAGTATAGTCCATAACATATGCCCCATTCATCCATTTTAGCAACCCATTCTCCAAACCACCTACAAACCAGAAACCAGATGTCCTCCTTCAAACTATCCTACTAATACCCTCATACATCAAGACATGATTACAAAATGGCCATATGATAAAGCCTAATACATCTATAGCTATTATAAAATATTTTTAACTCATATGAAGGACCCCCTTCATACGTACTCTTGCTAAGCTTGTAATATTATTTCCTATAGTATGGCTTCTTCTTGCTTTTCCTATTTGTCTTTTGTCTATCATAATCTTGCATACTTGCATCTCAATCATGATATACTAGGAATGGTCTCCAACCGTCCTTGATTCTCGTTCATCATCCGCTCCACAAACTAGGAATGGTCTCAATGGCAGCTCAAATTTAGCTACATGGACCCATTTTCCATAAACCTTCACTAGGTTGAGTCATTGCTAAGAATGAATTAAGGTCATCTTTCTACTCCTCTTTCAGACACTCCCTCATTACCCATTTGACATCATCTTTTAATCCCAATTCTACGCACCATATCCATCATATCATCTCCACAACATTGAGACAACCCATAGCAGAGTTGTCAACCTATTCATTATATGTTTATCTATTTTCCTGAACATTGTAAAAAAGATATCCTGCCTCTACATACTCTATGCAATTGGTACCGCTATCGTACATTCCTCCACTTCAATGGGACATGAAACCCCTTCGATTTTATCCCACCATTCAATCTTATCACTACTATTCAATCCACATCCCAAATTCAAAGTTTTGTTAGGCAGCTCATTACTTTTCTTTTGGATGTAGGTGAATTTGAAATCTTGGAATTGTTGAATAAAATTTAATATTAAGATTATATATTTGTTAGTCTTCCAATTGTGAGCTCTTCTAGATTTCGAGACATTCACAATAATCTATGAATCTCCTTTAAGATGGATTTTGGACATGCCAATTCTATAAGCTAGCTTCACAGCAAAAAGAGCCACTTGAGCTTTGACCTCATTATTGGTTCCACCATTTATTCTTTGTGTTCCAATAGCCAAAATTATGTCTGATTAATTTATTGTGAACACACCCACCCCCAACACTCTAGGATTACCTTTAGATGCTCAGTCAGAAGTGATTTTCACCTAACCTTGAATAGGTCTTTCCCGTATCACTTGCTTTCTATGTTGCAATGTAGGATCAACCTACAAACCCCCTTATCAAGCAATCAATTATAATTAATTACATGAGTATAATTAAAAATATATAATCTTAAACTAATAATTAATAATACCTCACTATGTGAGGTAGAAGTTTCTAATGGATTCTTTGATAACCTTGACTTTTTAGTCCAACTTACAATTATTTTATTGGCCTTTTCATTTTCTATTTGATTTTATTAGCAATTAAAATGCTAGATGAGATGATTTTCACATGGGTTGATACCATAAGTACATTAATATATATGATCAATTATTGAGTTACTCTAACAAGTCAAATGATAATAAAATTATAGAAAAGCTCAATTTTCTATTTAAAAATTAAATAGAACTCAAACAAAATAAATTTTACCATCCATTGAAATCATATTAATACAAAAATCTCAAACTCTATAATAAAATGTACACCTTCCATTATAATTGAAATCTAAATATTATATAACTTGTAATGGAATAAACAATTCACTCAAACTAGCAAATAGTAATCTGTGTTAGAACTAAATTACAACCACACTTCCAAGTCACCCTTATTCCTTCAAAACTTTGAAATCAAAGGTATGTATGATAAAGAAAGACTTATTAGAAATATATGAACATATCAAATGATCTTCTATATTCTATTCTACAATATTTGAGTAAATTGTCCACTTATTCATCGGTTATCTTGAATATATGATATGTAGTATTACTATGTTTGATTTAGTAATAACATAGAGCAAGATAATTACTTCTTTTGATTAATAGAATATGATTATTAGTGACTCAAATAAAACGTTCAAGCCTTTCTTGATTACTATTTTGGTTGATATGGGAGCATTTATTCCTATTCAATATTTTGAAATTATTTATGATGTCTTTTTTATTTAGATATACCAATCCATCCACTATTCATTTGTATATAATATGTCTTAGGTTATTTCTTCTATTCTTTTTTTTTTCTTTTTTTTGAAAGAGAAAATAATATTGACTTTGAGCTATGGATTGGTGAGGTCACAAATGAGAGACCTCATCGTTGACATAATCACTTTGTAATAACAACCCAAAAATACTTGAACCTTGATAGCAAGAACCAAAACACAATAATTTCACTATTGCACTATGCCACTATTTACTATTTTTTGCATTCTTTGTTCCAACAACGATACTTTAATCCACATGTTCTACAATGTGAAGATCCAAAAAAAATTCATATGTCTTTTCTTGTTACAAGGAGAACACTAATAACACTAAATTTATTAAATCAACTTGTTTATAACCATATTCCCTTTTACATCATTTATATTTGCTTCAGTTCGAATATATCCAAGCCCTGTATTTTTCAACCTCACATTTGGTTCAATTGGCTCTCTATTCATTTTCCGATACTTTTTCAAACCATTTATGTATCATTATTTTATTTTGTCATAATCTCAAAAGAAACTTTTTATAAAACATCATTTGTTAAATTGTCATCATAATTAAAAATATTTGTAGTTAAAAAGAATTGTTGTCTCCAATCTTACACTCTTTATCTTTAACTATATTATCTATATATTAAATAATTAAACTACAATAGTTCTCAAATGAATAAAATATAAAAATTGAAAGAAGAAAATAATCTATGGAACCAATTACGTGATAATATAATTATTTGTAGTTAAATTGGAACAATGAAAATGCTCTCTTGCTCTATTACTTGTTCTTTTTTCATGATGATGGATCATGGTATTTGATCTGAAACATTGGGAATGCAAAAATTTACATGATCGAATTCAAAAGACCAAAATCAAATGATAATGCACTTCAAGCTCTTGAAAATAAACCAACACCATATGTTACTTAGTTATTATAGGTCCTCAATGCCGCTTACTATTCCAATAAATCTTTTGTACCTTATCACTTGACATATCTTGTAACTATAATTCTTCCTTTCACAAATTGTTGTGACTGTGAGGTCTGATATCAATTGTTTAAATTCCAAAATTCCAATAATTTTTTTTAATTTAAAAAGTTATAAAATCCAATTATCTTTAAATAAATAAGATATCTACATAAATGTATTTCTTACCCAAAACAAATTTCTAGATGATAAATATTTGAAATATGATTAAATATACTTCATATTTCAAACACTGAATGTCAATTGAATTAAAAGGGTATCTTGATCCTAGTTTGATCTCATAAATCTTAAGAGGAAAATTATCTTATCATAATACTCTTGAAATTTGTTGGGTTTAGGGTATGTATTTGTGTTAAACAAAGGTTTATTTTTTAAATGTTGTTATTTGTAATTTTTTCTTTATTCTTGTTTACTTAGGATAGGGCCCCATGGTGGAACTTCAAGATCCATTTTTAAGGATGTGAGGAGGCCTCTTTAACCAAAACTAATTTGCTACTCTTAAAATTTGTGAAGTTTTTAGTGAGAATTTATGTTAAACAAAGACTATATTTTTAAATAATGTTATTTGTATTCTCTCTTCTTTGTTCTTTCCTTACTTGGGCTAGGGTTCCATATGAGGCTTCAAGATCAATTTTAAGGATCAAGAGGTCTCATGAAGCCAAAAAAAAATTGTTACTCTTAAAATTTATGTAGTTTGAAGTTTGAATTTGTGTTAAACAAATATTTTTCTTAAATGATGTTATTTGTACTCTTTCTTCTTTACTCTTTTGCTACTTGAGCTAGGATCTCATGAAAGGCTTCATGATCTATTAAGCATTTTTCTGTCATTTATCAATAATTTCAAATTTTTTAATTTTTTATTAATTTTTTTTCTTATTTTATATTTATTTACTATTTGAATAAAATCACCGACTTTCATATATTTAAAAAATTTTAAATATAAATTACACTACAAAATTCATCATTAGCTGAATGGTTTTCTCAAGCTACAAAATGTTCCTTTTCTTCTCAATTCTGAATTCACTAAAAAATTCTTCAACACTTTTCAACGTCTACGCGACATCTTATCGTAGCCCAGTATTAATCCAAACCATTTCTCTTTCGAACCAGTCTCTTATATTAGAAGTCTTTAAGGGTCAAATTTAAGAAAATTAAAAATAGAGGGTTTACACACATGGAAGCTATTATTAAAATTTCATGCATGATTTTGGCCTATCTGTATCGCATCTTTTTAGTGGAAGGTAGGTCATTCCACATCAAAATGAATGGAAAGAATTTCGTATAAAATATTAAGTAGCAGTTGCACATTTTTTTGTGTGCAACGAACCATCGATAGGATGACAATCTTCAAGTTAATTATTGTATTAATAAGATAATAACAATGGAGAAATGTTAAAAGCTTTCATTCACATAGGTAAACTCTGTAACATACATGAAATAGATAAATCTATTTGAAATTTAGTAAAATATATTACATTTATATAGGAAATTTTCTTTCATGAATACAATAAATAATTCTATCTACTAAAGGATATTTCTAGTAATTGTTACAAGTAGCTTTTTGTCTCTAAGAGAAACTTCAAGGGCCGATAGCTTCTTTTTTGATCCATCTTAAAGAATTTTTGAGTCTTCTTAAGTGGTGAAGGTTAGATTTCATGCCTTGAAGAAAGATAAATGATTTAAAATGAGTGAAGGAAAAAAAAGTAAAGTAAAGAGCATAATTTAATGTGGTAGACTATAGAGGATAATTAAATGAAATATTTGAGTAGATGTGCGGAATGATTGTAAGGTGTTTATTTTGGTTTGAAAGCTTTATAAAAGTATGTTGGGCTGAAAAAATTGGAGAATAACTAAGCCAAAGAATTGAAAATAAATGAATTCAATTTGTGAGTATTTAGAAAGTATTGATAGTGAAATGAATGAAAATGATGCACTAAAAGTGAAAGTAAAGATCTAGAAATTTGTCTTTCTTTTTGTTAGGATCTTGTTGCAGTGTTGGACATGTGGAATTGGATTTCAACAATTTGAAGGTGTATGTGGCACACAATGTATCTTATTTGGGATCGATCATGGAATCCTTAGATATAATACCAATTGTAGTGTGTGTCCATTCATGGAGACATAATGCTAAATTAAAATATATCATAGAAATGACAATGTAAAAGGAGCAATACATATAATAATAACATGCTTTTAGTTGATCCTAAAAATCATATTTTTTATAAAGAACTTAGAAAGCACTAATAAATAAGATTCACTAGCTAAATGGGCAGATTGATATCAATGGGTTTTAGTTCTCTTTTGTGAAAGAGAAGCTTGTAACATGGGGTGAATCATAATAATTTCAATGAAATAGAAAATAGAAAAACAAAAGAGGAATTTCCATGGTGAACGAATACGATGAACATTTATTATAATTCAATTTAATCAATCAAAAGATACAACAACATACCATACTATCCATCTTTTATGTAATATGGTAGATATTTTGATTGTTAGTCAATATCGGTGAATTTGTCTTCTTCTTGAATCGTTTCCTTGTCTTGACACACACACACACACACACACACACACACACACACACACACACACACACACACACACACACACACACATTTTAAAAAAAAAGAAAAATCTCACTTCTTTTAATTTCTTAATATTATATATATATATATATATGGAGAGAGAGAGAGAGAGCCATATATGTATGTATATAAACAACTTTATTTTCAAAATAAAGTGCATAGAAACATATTACACCTACATGTGAATCACATGTTTAAAATCTTTAAAAAAATAATTAGTTATCTATTTCAGTGCTTAGTTATTGAAGAATTTTTTTTGTAGTACAGGCAAAATCAACGATGAAAAGTCCTGATCCATCCAAAGCAAGTATGATGGTGTGTGTATTTTCTAAACTTTTAAGAAAAAGAGCATCGTAAAATGAATGATTGCAAAAAATTTAATGGAATTAACTAACTTCCATTTGAAACTTAATAGAAAAAAATAACCTTTAGAGTATTTTGGGATGTAAATAAAGGGAAATTGTGGCAAGTGTAGTTCAAAAAATAAGAGAGCTCCCACTCCTTTTATTTTCTTAATATCCCAACAATAATTTTTGTTTTCAATTAAAGTTTACATGTTTATGCAACCCGTTTGTAAAGTATGCTAAAAGTTGAAATTTAACAAACATAGCTTTTAAGTTGAAAGGGGAGAATCTTAGGAGGTGCCAAGTCTTAGATTTGATAGATTCGGTTAATCTCATGATATCATGCATGTAGACATGTCTCATAAAACCCATTTGAAACAAAAAGATCTTACATTTTGAGGGAGGCTTCTAACCTTATCCTATAAAATGTAGGAAGTCTAGTCCATATCACCAACTCCTTGGGACCTATCATAAATTCCTAAACATTAATTAGGGAGCTCCCTTTACATGGTGACCTCCTCTAGTCTATTACTGAGAAAATTCATGTCTATACAAAAATAACCTCTACATCAGTGCATTATGTTGTGTATTTTGATATGTCTTGAGCTCTCCATTGAGATAGATTTTTATTTAATCAGTACACTAGTTAGGTTTTTGATTTCCTAACTTACTATTGGGGTTTTTTATTTTGGAAAACGTGTTGTTGTGCACTATGACCTATATTTTAGTGAAGGTTGTCATCAACTGAAATTTAAATTGTACAAACATTTTTTCTTTATCAATAGTTCTTAGCGACTTTTGGTGTTTGTAAACTCTCATCATCTTTTTTTGTTTATAAATAGTATGTGCACTTGTGCAGAGTTCAATTATCACTATTTATTAATGATATTAAGTTTCTACAATCCATATAATTATTACATATGCTTCTTAATTAGATTATGTAGAATTTTCTACATCAATGTTTCAAATCACACTTTGTGATCCATCATCAAGATGATAAAGAGTGCTAAAGCAAAAAAATGATAGATGTAGAACAAAAAGCAATCTAAAAATGGGAATGGGAGGGATGAATAGGTGGGGAAGAACCAAATCAAAGAGCAAACAAGAGGATAAAAAATCATAATAATCAAAACAATTAAACAAAAAAGGAAGAATGAGAATAAGGAAGTTAGAAAGTACAAAAAGAGAGAGAGACAAAAGAAAAGAAACATGAACCCAATAAATTAATGAAAAAACAAAAATCAAATAACACATAATCACACACACACACACACACACACACACACACACATGTACATAATAACACATTTTCATGTTTATTTTCTTTTCTCTCTCTCTCTTTTTGTACTTTCTAACATCCTTATTCTCATTCTTCCTTTTTTATTTAATTGTTTTGGTTATTCTAGTTTTTTTCCCTTTGTTTGCTCTTTGACCCGGTCCTTGAATTATTTGGTTTCCTTGTTTTCTATGTACCCCTTCCCCTCTTGTCCCGCCCTCCCATCCCCTTTTTAGATTTCTCTTTGGTCTGCATCTATCATTTTTCTCCTTTAACACCCTTTATCATCGTTATAATGGATCACAAAGTCTGATTTAAAATATTGATGCAAAAAATTCTACACTATCCAATCTAGAAGCATATGTAATAATGATTAGTATTTGCTTTGTATATTAGAGAAATTTTTTAAAAAAACTTCAATACACTTTTAAATTTATTGTTTTTTAACTACAAAAGCCTTAGAACCCATGTCAATTTCAGACCATTTCTTTGCCATTTCCTATTCCTGTCTTTTGGTAATATAGCTCAGTTATCCGAAAAGAAAAGGCACATAATGATTGAACACCAATTCTCATTAGCTTAAATGCAGATAACTAGAAATATACTTATGAATAGTGCACATTATTTTTTGGGTTCAATAGGTTTGATCTCAACTCTTTAAATCACCCAAAAGATCAATATGATTTCTTATAAATAAATAAATAAAATTAATTGTCATTTATTGACTACAAATGTTTGAGCTATTCAATCAAAGATCATCTTTAGATGAAAGATATTGTCTGGTAGATTCAATTCTATGTATGCATTCAAAGAAGCCACAAAGACCAAACATCTAGCTTCTAACAATCACTATATAACTCTACACAATTTGCACCTTATTAGAATTCCTTGTGCAGATAGAGAAAAGTATTATGAGAAAGAAAATTTGTAGCCATGGATTCTAGAGTTCGTTGATGGAACATTAAATTTGTAGCCATGCATTCTAGAGTTCGTTGATGGAACTTTGGGGCACATGCTTAACATCTCAAAGGAATATTGGACCTAATTGAAGGAGGCAATGCTATCTGACCTCATGTTATTCATTGTCATTATGAAAATGCATGTTACATAACCTGTCTTCTTTCAGGTGCTCTCAATAGTGGTTCTACAAGTTCTAAGATTGTTAAGAAGTCATGAAATAATAACACAAATTAAAGATGATTATTTGATAGACTTCACAAATTTTAGGGATCACAAAAAATAGCATAAACCATTTTGAACCCTTAACATTTTGCAAAGAGAATTATAAAAATTGTCGCTTCCAGTTCAATTAGAGAGTGCTCAAATATATTTTTGAAATAATTGCCATAAATTTTCAAGGACTTATGGAATTGAAACTAGCATTTGTTTGGGAACCCTAAGCATCCAAATATATTTTTGAAAGAACTCCCATAAATTTATGGTTGTTTGCAAAATCCAAACTGGTTATTGTTTTAAAAACCCTTTAAAATCCAATTATTAAAATTCTAAAACCCTTTTATCACCCATTTTTCGAAGCTTTGACTACCTCTCATAAGCAATATAGAAAAACACAACAATCACAACACATTGTAGTTAGAAGTAACAAATGGCCGATCTGCACATGCGACAAACCTTCCAAATATTCACTTCTACAATTACCAAACTATCTCTCCTTTATTTTTTTTCTTTTGTTGAGAAAATGACAAACAAGGTCCTCTACAACACAAACATCTAAAAATCCTAAGCACCCAAATATATTTTTGAAAGAATTCCCATAGATTTACAACTATTTGCAAAATCCAAATTGGTAATTTTTTCAAAAGCCCTTTTGAAGCCACAACAATCACAACACATTGCAAAAAAAAGTAAGAAATAATTGACCTGCACATATGACCGTTCAGAATCAACCAATACAACATATGACAAAGAAGGTCTTCTACAACACAAGCATATGCAACTACCACATGGATAATGTTTGGGAGGTTGAAATTAACCTTATTGCCATTTTTAATCTTTGCCATGCTGGTGGAAGGGCAATGTCTATCCAGCACCCTAAATTTACCATTGACCATATTTAATAATTAATTGAAAAAAACACTAGTTATATTTTAATTTTTAATTATTTAAAATACATGATCAATGATAAATTTTGAGTCCTGCATTAACAAGTGTAATGGAAGGTGGGACCAATGATGAATAAACACAAGTACTGGACAAATAACTACATATTCCCAATATTTGCCGCCCACATGCCTAGTTTTCTTTTACACATATTTAATGCTCAACTACAAGGTCCTCCTCATTGCTAAATGAAAACTAATAAACAGTGGTTGGGAAAAAGCCTCAAAATGTGTAGCATAAAATGTGGGCCAAGAAAATTGAAACACACCAACAAACCATCAACGAAATCAATTTTCTCGACGGACTAACAATATTCCAGCCTTAAAGGCCCATACATAAAAGTTTATCGACTTAAATATTCGAATAAGTTAAATCCGATCCCAATAAACTATATTATACCCCACATAGTATTATCAAACAGGTATTCAATGGAAAACCATTTGAAGCTCTTCTCATACAACATGCATACATGTCATAATCATTACCGCTCATCATTAGATCATAAACCAATACAACCGATTCACCAAACTCCATTAGTTAGGGTTTATCATATCAACAAGTAGGGGTTACCAGTTGATCTCACTTCATCTCTAGTAATACCGGTTTCCTTCACAAGATCACTTACCAGTAGCAAAACAACATTATTACAACATCATTACCGGTTATAATTGACATCAATGACAACATAACATTTCATTAATGCAATCTTCATGTAAATGCCAACAATCTCCGCCTTTGGCATTGATAGCAATACAAGTATCAATATCCTTGATTGCTATGATTGTGAATAGGAATCTTGGTTTACATTTTACCATGTACTCTCCTTCAACTGATTCTCTATGTCTTTAGCTGGTAAGAGGCTATAGATCTTCTCTATGTCAATCATACAATTATTCTCACCAATCATATAGTTCTTCTGCCAATCATATAGTTCTTCTACCCCTTTGACAACAATGCCAAAGTGAAAATAAAACATGCAATGCCATATTTCACTATTAAGCATCATCATTCTACAAATTGATGCTCCCCCTATGGAATAACTCCACTCTACACCAATCCTGCTGTAAAATTCAGCAAGTAGCTCTAAGATTGATGTATTCTACATCATTCTCAATTGACCTCATGTAGGCATACAACCCCTAGCCGACTTCTAAGATACTCAAAAGTAGTCTTAGGCATAGGTTTTCTAAAGATATCTGCTAGTTGCTCCTTGCTAGATACATGCTCCAATAATACATCTTTACTCTGCACTTTTTCTCTTAAGAAATGATATTTCAGCTCAATATGCTTGCTTTGTGCATGCAAAACAGGGTTCTTTGAAATATTAATTGCACTCGTGTTGTTGCATAAGATCTTTAACAGTTCTAAAAAACTTCATCTTGAATCCTTCTAGAATGTGTTTCATCTAGATAGCCTAGGTACAATTCATATAAGCTGCAACATACTCAGCTTTAGTAGTGGATTGTGATATACAGCTCTGCTTCTTTCTACTCCATGAAACAATTCTTCCTCCAAGAAATAATGCACCACTAGTTGTTCTCTTCCTATCACCAACATTACCTACCCAATCCGCATTTGTATAATCCTTCAAATTAAAGTTACCTGCATATGGATACCATAATCCATAGTCAATAGTGCCTTTCAAATATTTGAATATCCTCTTACTTTCTATCAAGTGTGTCTCCTTTGGATTCTTCTAAAATCTAGTAACTAAACCAACTGCATGAGCTATATCCGGTCCACTATGAATAACATAATGCAATTTCCAGGTATCATTGACTTGTACTCCTTTTCATCAACAGATGTGGCTTCATCTTCCTTAGACAATTTACAACCTATAACCATTGGTGTCCCAACTGGTTTAGAGTCACTCATTCCAAATGTCTTTAACACCTCTTTCACATACTTAAACTATGTGATAAAAATACCACTCTTTATCTATTGTATTTGCAAACCTATGAAGAATTTTATCTCTCCCACTAGAGACATTTCAAACTCACTTTTCATTTCATTTGTAAAGTCATTTCTCATATCATCATTGCCTCCAAATATGATATTATCTGCAAACACTTCACTAACCAGTATATTATCTCCTTTAGAATTAAGATATACGTTGTTGTCTTCACTAGTTCTTTGAAAACCTATCTTCATCAGGTGTGAATGTAACCTTTCATAACATGCTCTCGGTGCTTGCTTCAAACCATATAGTGCCTTGTGCAATTTGCATACTATGTTATTTGCATCAATCAAAGCATAACTATCTAGCTACGTAATGTATACTTCTTCTTTCAGTATTCCATTAAAAAAAGTTGACTTCACATCCATCTGATATACTTTGAATCCCTTATGTGTTGCAAAGTTGTTTTCCCATAGCCTTTTTCTCTGAAAGGTTGAATGAAGCAAAACAAAAGTACTTTGTGTATGACTTGGAGTTGTATGCCATGGTACAAGACTTGAACAAGTGGCATCATTACTTGCTGCCCAAATATTTTATGGTCTATACTAAGAACAATACCCTTAGTTTTCTCAATGGACAAGAGAAGTTGAATCAGAAGCACCTCAAGTGGGTAGAATACCTACAATCTTATACCTTCACTATCAAGCATAAGAAGTGCACCTCAAATAAAGTTGTTGATGCACTCAGTAGGAGATTCATGAGCATACAAGAGGTTAAATTGCATAGTGTGGGGTTGGAGGAGTTGAGAGACCTCTACAAAGAAGACAAAGATTTTGTTGATATATATGCTACATGTTTTGATTTTTCTAACACTTCTCATGTTTCTTACTCAAAATAGATGACACAGGAAGGTTTTTTGTTTAAGTGACATCTCCTTTGTATACCCCAATGCTCTATGAGATAAAACCTCATTCAAGAGAAACATCAAGGGGGTCTAGGAGGTTATTTTGGGAATGATAAAATAATGGAGCAGGTTAGTCGATTCTACTATTGGCCCAAGTTGCAATCACAAGTAAGAAGATTTGTTGAACAATTTGCCATATTTCAGAGAGAAAAAGGATCAACATGTAATGCAGGTTTATATCAGCCCTTACTCATACCCCAACAGCCTTGGGAATGTTTGAGCATGGACTTTGTGTTGGGTTTATCAAGAACACCAAGAGGATTTGATAGTGTTTATGTGGTGGTAGATAGGTTCAGCAAAATGGATCACTTCATCCCTTGTAATAGTACAAATGACACCACCTATATTGTAGGTCTTTTCTTAAAAGAAATAGTGAGAATCCATGGACTTCCAGTTAGCATTGTGAGTGATAGGGATGTTAAGTTTTTGAGTCACTTTTGGAGAACCTTATGTAATAATTTGGGTACTAGAATCTCATTTTCATCTTCCCACCATCCACAATCAGATGGTCAAATTCAGGTGGTCAATATGTCCTTTGTTAATCTCCTAAGGTGTCTCACTAAGCATCATGGTTAGACTTGGGACTTGGTGATTAGCAAAGTAGAATATGTATACAATGATTCAATCAACCGGAGCATAGGTAAAAGTCCTTTTTAAATTGTTTATGGAATGCATCCAAGAGGTGTCTAAGAACTTAGTGAAATCAATACAATGACCCACAAGAGTTCTCAAGGAGAGAATTTTTCTAAAGGTATTAAGGAAATTCATGACAAATTACGACAATCCTCGCAACAAAAATAAAAAAAATATAAGGAAAAAGCTGATCAATCAAGAAGGAATTTGCAATTTAAGGTTGGAGACTTAGTTTTGGCTTATCTTAGAAAGGAAAGGCTTCCAAAAGGAAAGCCAACCAATTTGATGATGAAGAAGATTGGGCCACTCAAGATTGTGCATAAGTTTGGCCAAAATGCCTATGAGGTTGAACTACCTCCTTCTTTGGCCATATCTCCTATTTTCAATATATATGACTTGCATCCCTATGAAGGAGAATCTTAGACCTCTCAAATGGATTTCAAGCATTGTGCTAAATAAACTATTAGATGTGGGTTTCATCACACTTGTTTCCTATCCAAAATGGGTTTCAAGCATTGTGCACATGTCAAAGCCAGATAAAATCATAACAGTCTGCATCGATTTCAAAGATCTGAACAAGGCATGTCCCAAAGATGATTTCCCACTACCCAACATTGATATAATTGTGGACTTATCAGTAGGACATGAGATGTTTTTTTAATAGATGGATTCTTAGGATACAATCAATTAAGAATCGCTCTTGAAGATCAAGAAAAGACAACATTCACCTGTGCATGGGGTACTTACTACTAGAATGTTGTGCCATTTGGTCTTAAGAATGCAGGAGCAACTTATCAAAGAGCTATGACAAGAAAAATTTGTGATATGATGCATAGATTTATGGAAGATTATGTAGATGATATACTTGCAAAATCTTATACAAGAAAAGAACATTTGAACATCTTGGGCAAGATCTTTGATAGGATTGAAAGATATCAGTTAAGGTTAAACCCAAAGAAATGTGCATTTGGAGAAAATCTGGAAAACTTCTTAGGTACATTATATCAGCTCATGGAATTGAAGTAGATCTAGAAAAGGTCAAAGCTATCATGGAAATGGAATCACCTAGAAACATAAGTCAATCAGAAGATTTGTCTCTCAATTAGCAGATAGATGTCATCCATTCACTCAACTTTTACATAAGAATGTTCAATTCAAATGGGATCAGAAGCGTGAAGAGGCTTTTATGCAAATAAAAGAATATTTCATGAATCCTCCAGTTCTTGTATCACCAATCAAAGGGAAACCATTGTTACTTTATATCTTAGCAACAAATGTATTATTAGGAGCTCTACTATCACAACATGATGCAGAAGGAAAAGAAAGAGAAATGTATTACATCAATAGAGCACTTGTAGGCTCTGAATTGAATTATACATCAATAGAGAAGACATGCCTAGTAGTTGTATTTGCAACTCAGAAGCTGTGACATTATATGCCAACTCAATATGTGAAACTGATAGCAAAAATCGATCCATTGAAGTATTTATTGAATAAGTCAACTTTGACAGGTAGACTAGTAAAATGGGTTATGGTACTAAGTGAGTTTGATATAGAATATGTTGATCAAAAAGCTATCAAAGGATGAGTCATTGCTGATCAATTAGCTAAAGCACCTTTTCAAGATGACATACCATTACACATTAAATTTCTTGATGCCGACATTCTGACAATAAGTAAACAATTTTGGGAATTGTACTTTGATGGTTCTTATACACAATATGGATTAGGCATGGGAATTTTGTTCATCACACCTCAGGGACACACAATTCCAAAATCATATAGACTGTGGTTTCCATGCACAAATAATGCTACAGAATATGAAGCATTGACTATTGATCTTAAAATTTCTTTTGAATGGAATATCAAGGAATTACATGTCTATGGTGATTCACAACTTATCATCAACCAAATAAATGATGATTATGAAACTAAGAATGTCAATCTCATGCCCTACAAATAGTTGGTAGAAGAATTTAAAGAACACTTTGAAGAAATATCATTTACCCAGATCCCAAGAAATGAGAATAAAGTAGCAGATGCAATGGCTACAATAGCATCTCTCTTGCAGAATCAACAACATTATGAATTCTTGGTGGAAGATATCTTAACCCCTACCATTCAATCCCAGCATACCTACATGTTTTTCCATATATCAGGAACTGATCAATCCTTATACGACCAAACATATCAATACATAAAAGAGAATATCCTTCCCCCTGACCTATCCTACAATTAGAGAAGAAATTTTATCCCTCAGTCATCCTGCTATACTATTATTGTCGATACCTTATAAACGCAAGGTCTAGATAGCACGTTATTGAGATGTCTCGAACAAGAAGAATTTGAGAAAGTCCTTAATGATGTTCAAGTAGGTATTTGTGGCACAAACTCAAGTGGTTAACACTAGATAAGAAACTTCTTCGTATGGGTTACTATTGGCCTACTATGGAGAGAGATTCATTTACATATGCCAAGAAATGCAAACAACGCCAAATCCATGGGAACCTTATTCACGCACCAGCACAAGAATTATATCCTATGGCAGGATAATGACCATTTTCTCAATGGGGTCTTGATTTGGTGGGTAAGATAAACCCATTTTCTTCTAATGGATAAAAGTTCATTATGAATGCTACTGAATATTTCACTAAATGGATTGGAGCGGTACCTTTGACAAAAGTGATAGGAAAACAAATATCATCATTCATCTTGAAATATATAATCTGTCGCTATGGAGTTCCTATAACCATTATCACTAATAATGGATGATCATTTAAGAATCAAGATGTGAAGGAACTATGTGAGCAATTTCATATCCAACATAGGTTTTCTACTCCATATTATCCACAAGAAAATGGCCAAGTTGAGGCATCAAACAAAACTGTCTTGAAAATATTGAAGAAAATAGTCAATGACGCTGGGAAAGATTGGCACATTAAGCTAAATCCTACTCTTTGGGAATACTGAACCAGCATCCGCACACCAACGGGGGCAACTCCATATTGCTTAGTCTATGGATCAGAAGCCATGTTACCAATAGAAGTAGAGATACCTTATCTATGAGTTTCCTTGAAAGGTCTTATACCAGAAGAAGAACAATGAGTCTCTAGACTTTAAGAACTTGAGTTGATTCAGGATCGTTGCCAAAATGCAATAGATCATTTGAAGGTATATCAATAGAGAATGGCAAGAAGTTATAATCATAGAGTCAAGCCATGCATTTTTCATATTGGAGATATAGTTCTTAGGGAGAATCCAAGAAATAAACAAGACTGAGAAAAGAAGGGTAAATTTGAACCAAATTGGTTAGGTCTTTTTGTCATAGTAGCAACATATGGTTCAGGAGCATACAAGTTATCTACTCTTGAAGGTGATTGGTTTGGTGAATCTATCAATTCTATCCATCTTAAAAAATTCTATGCTTTAGATGAGAAGTCTTGGAAAAAATCAATCAAAAGAATATAAAGCCCTAAAGAAATTGGTAAAAATAAAAAAACCAGAAAATCCCTAAAAAATCATAAAACGGCAAAAATGGAAGAAAAAAAAATCAAAATCTGGAAAAAATGCAATAAATTTAGATAGTGAAAACTTGGTAAACAGGTGCTATCTAAAAAGTGAGTTCTTTCATCTATGAGATCGCTTTGCACACCTATTCACTCCATCCTATCACATATATCACTTCCATTTATCCTATCTCATTCATTTCATCTTTCACATCTTTTGCTTCGAACTATTAGTAGGAAATATACAGCTTACCAATAGTTATCAATTTTTGACATACTTGTCATAATCACTGTCTTAGATTTTCTCAGAATCAATCAATCTATATTATATCCTACCATGGTTTAGATCTTGATCAATTCATTTCCATAATAAATTTTTGTTTTCCACTAGGCAAAAAATCCCAATTACTTTTGCTAAGGTCGTCTGTTGAATCTTTGAAAATATAAAACTTTCAGAAAATTTAGAAAAACCAAAAATGCCTAGGGTTTTGAAACCGATAACGAGCAATAGAGAAATGAAGATCAAAGCCTTTCATATCAACTGAATCATGAAACAAAGGATACAAACAATCAACCAGCAAGTAATGAAAGATTATCAATGATCATTCATCAAGATGATTATATCAATTAATGATCATGAGAACATGTGAATGACATACAAGATTTAGTGTTTATATCTTGATTTTATTGCTAATCATGTACTCTATGTGACTCAAAGATGTCCATGACTAGAGAAGCTATGATGGGGTAAGATTATTTTCTTTGTTTGTTGTTTGTGGTTTATCTCTTATTAAGGTATGTACTTGTCTAAGCTTATGATCAACAAAAGATCAAGGAAGACGTTCCGATTCATGCATGAAAAGAGATAATCCTTGTTTGTTCTGCAACAAATACTCAAGTCAGCTTGATTCATTATATCAAGTTGCTTGTATAAACTTGCTATATCAAAATCCATGTAACAAATACTTAGGTCATCTTGGATCTTATATCAAGTTGCTTGTATTTTTTTACAACATTTTAAAGCTCAATGATGAAATCACGCACTGTTACAAGACAACATATGAAGAATGGAAATATCATTTTATATCATTTTTATATTAGTTCATTATTCATTTGCATTATAAGCATTCATTATCAATTGCATTATAAGCATATCCTTTCATTCAGAGATCAACGGTCATAAATAAAGATTGAGTATATTTGGACAAACAAAAAAAAATTTCATTTTAACATTGTTGTTGCATTCATCTTTAGAATCATTTCAACCATCATTCATTTTATTTAGTTGCATTTCAAAAAGATGATATGGATCCACCTCCTCCATGTAAAGATTCAAGAAAAAAATTTCATGCAATTTGTTCATTGTTTGGTGGCTCTAATATCATACGTGGTGAAATCTTCTTAATTGATTGATACATTGTTGATGAATGGTACATATTTATAGGGTCAAAAATAGCTGCAAAATAGTTACTAAATTGGTGCCAACTATATGCCAACACAACTATACAACAAATTACTATATAATAAATAATTAATAAACATGGTATGCCAACAATTAAAGTGTCCTTAAAAACTAATGTAGGACATAAATGTTGTTGCATGGAGAATAAATAAAATTTATCCACTACCTATACCAAAAATTATTTTTTATCCCTTGATGTTAGCACTAATAGACAGAAAGCCTCCTACAAATACCATGTAGGAGTATATTACTTCTTGGATCAATTAACAATGTATATAATTAAATCTCAATATTTTTCTTATTCACAAAATAATTTGATTCAATATCATTGGCTTACTTCATCCCTCTTGTTTGACAATGTATTAATTTGACCACGAATAAAATCTATGTGGGGGACATATATTGGAATGAAGTCATGGGGGTAGACCAATGTGAACTTGTTCAACATAGATTTCTCAACTTTTCAATCAAAGTTTGAAAATATTTTTTATTATTTTAATTGTCCTTAAATTTTTTCTTGTATCCCAAAAGGATTTTTATATATTGTTGGAGGAGTTTGATGTGATTTTCCTTCACTATAGTTTTCATAAATTTGTGGGAAATTTTAAATTCAGTAAAATTAAACAAAATTGAATCAATGTCATTCTGAAATCACTATTTAATTGAATTTGTACATTAAATTAAATAATACATCATCAAAATGAAAATTAAATATTTTTTTCAAAATAATGTAATAATTATCATTATATGAAACAAAATTCAAATTTCAAATTAAGAAAAATCACTAATGAATGTTATTTTTTAAATCATAGAAAGCTTATTTATAGGTGATTTCAAATGAACGGCATTATTTTAAAAGGAAAAAAATGAAAGAGTGAAAAGACATTACATGAAGAAAGATGTAACAGACAGTTTGAGGTGAAATGGGATAAGGATGAATAGATCAACTCAAACTTAATTGTTAGCTTATCAATAAATTTTTTTTAATATTAAATATTGAGAGACCAAAATAAGGAGAGTTTATACAAAAATGAGGATGGGAGGCAAAACCTCATCCATTAACCAGTGTGATTATCCGACTGAACAAAGACAACCTCCTACAAAAGAAAGAGTTACGAGAGAGAGTATATATAGTGAACCATATACATCAACTAGAGGCTACTGGACACCTATTGCAGAACCTCATCCTAGTTTTCCATCCATGTTGTCCATCCTTGTGGCCCTTCCATACTCACCACCTTCTTCCACTCCAGGAACTTGGTAAACATTTCGAGCTTATCAAAGTAGGGACCTCTATTGTCCTTGAGTTCCTTGATTAGTTTCTTTAGAGCCTCATCGAATGTAGTCTGGTTCTCCACAATTCTAGCCCATTCAAAGCCATCCTTCATCTCATATATGAACATAGTTGCCTAGCCATCCCTAAGGAAACGCAACAGCTTCTCCCTCTCAACATTCATCAAAAAACATACCTGCACAACAATTTTATAATGTGTGAGTTTCTTAAAAAACCCAGTAAGAGTCCTATTAGTACCTTGGAATTTTTCCTCATTTCTAAGCTTCCAAATAAACCAAAGTATGAAAGAAGAAAGAATTTGCCAAAATAGGTTAGCATCCTTCTTGAGGCCATGAATGAATCCAACAATAATATCAAGAGTACAAACATGTTCATTAATGGAAATTACAAACATCAGCTAGACCTCTCTGGCAAAAATTGAGTCAAAAAAGATATGTCGCATAGTCTCAGGCTTCCTACATACATAGCTTAGGTCGAAGGCAGCAATGTTATTCCTAATATGCAGTCTATCCAACATTAGTTGCCACCTAAAGCATTTGATTTTAGGGGGAATGGGGGACTTCCATAGTTTCTCAAATGTTTTCTGCTAGTCAGATGTATTAAGGTCAACATTCCAAAGGGAGTTAATATGATCGATCACCATGGTATCATGAGTGAGCAGTTTGTAGATAGACTTGGCTTTGACCTTGGAGAGGAGGGAGCCATCCTTCCATTGGAATGAGAGGTATCTGTGAGTGTCTACATCAGTGTTCCTAGGAAGATCTAGAGAAGCACAAGCATTTTTAATCATATTGTAGGTTCTCTTATGTGAGGCAGGCAGGCCAAACTTATTGCTAAGGTCCTCCCAACTGATGAGATTATCATGTTCCAAGATGTCCATGAGGTATTTAATGCCATTATTATACCAATTCCTAGTAGAGAAGCCTTCGGTTAAAGCAAGGGGTTTAGAGTTATGGTAGAGATTCCACCATATTGACCTTTCCCCATGCAGAGTATTATTACAGTCAATATTAGAGTTGGTAATAAATTTACGCACATTCTCCCAACCTTTCCAGATAGATTTAAACACCCAAGTGCCTTGAATAGACATAGAGAATCCGCCTGCTATCAGATCACTAAAGGGGAGGGCTTTCCAAGATTTGGTAGACTTGGGAATGCCATTTTGTATGTCATTTCTGAGAAGGATCTTCTAGGGTTCTTGTCCTTCCATGGCATGAAATATCCACTTGGGAGCCAGGGAAACTCCGTGCATTTTGAGATCCTTAAGTCCCAGCCCACCCAGTTTCTTATCTATGTGGCACCAGAGCCATTTGACCACGTGGGCCTTTCTTTTACCCTTACCATCGGACCAAAGGAAGTGCCTGGAAGATTTTTGGATCTCATAAACTTGGTAGTTACTAAACATCCAGACAAAGGAGTAGTACAAACTATAGGAGGAGAGGATTTTCTAGCAGACTTGGATCCTACTAGCCAAGGATAGAATTCTATTGTCCCATTTATTAAGTTTTTTGTCAATCTTTCCACATATCCTTGAGAGAGGGAGAGACAGAAAAAGGGATACCGAGGTACATGACTATTTTATTGGGTCCTCCCCATGAGTATCCAACCTACTGAAGCCAGTTCGGGGGTTCCTCCTTCCACCCAAGCAGGATAGACTTGGAATTGGAGATACGAGCACTAGAGGCTCTGCCAAAGGTGGCAAGCTTTTGATTGAGGGAGTCAATGTTATGCCTAGAGAGCTCCAGGAAGCATGCATTGTCATTAACAAATTATATGTTGAGCAATTCAGAGTCATCTAGCATCTTAATGCCATGAACTTTAGGGGATAGGGTATCATCTCTTAAGAGGTAAAAGAGGGCATCTGAGGCAATGAAAAATAGAGCAGGGGCAAGGGGGTAGCCCTATCTAATGGATCAAGAAAGTGGAATAGACTGGGAAAGTGATCCATTAACTTCAACCAAGGTGAAGGAATCTTTGAGGAGAATTTGGATATATTTACAGAACTCACTAGGGAAACCAAAGGCTTTCAACATCATGAGGATGAAGTCCCATTCCACCTTGTCATAGGCCTTCTCAAAGTCTACAAGGAACATGGCAGTATCTTGATTTGAAGTTTTGGCCCATTCCATAGATTCCCAGCTAGTGACAAGGTTCTCCAAGATATACCTTCCTTTAATGAATCATGTTTGGGTAGAGCAGATGAACTTGGGAAGGATATTCTCAAGGCCAGAGGCTTCGACTTTGGCCAGCATTTAATAAGAAGCGTTGAGGAGAGTAATTGGCCTCTAGTTATTTATGAGGGCTTTGTCCCCATCTTTTGGGATAAGTTTAACAATGCCCCTATTGATGGACTCCCCAAGGGTGCCACTATCAAATGCTTTGGTGTATATGTCATAAAGGTCTTTGGTGACCCACTCAATATTGGTTTTGTAAAACTCACCAAGAAGTCCATCGGGGCTTGGGGCCTTATCATCCTTGAGGGCATTAATGGCATCAACAATTTCTATCATAGAGATTTTGGTCTTGAGAGGAAGAGCTTTAGCCTCGGAGATTCTTTTTAGGATAATGTTACTGCACCTATTTCTAGCCTCTTTTGAGGCTTTAGTATCTTCCAAGGTAAATAAGGTTTTATAAAACATTTCAAAAGAATCTTTGATCTCATTGATGTTCAAGAGTTCCTTATCCTCAACTATGATTCTGTCAATTTTTTCTCTATTTTGTTTTTGTTTAAGGAGATTGAAGAAGACTTTAGAGCCTTTATCTCCAAATTTGAGTCAATGATTACGTGCTCTAATGAGGGCACCCTTCATTTTGACCTATTGATGTTTCCTAAGAATGTCTCTAGCTTGAGCTACCTATTTCGCCAGGACAGAGGAGGAAGGATGTAATTGTACATTTCATGCTCCAAGGAGTGGAGCCGATTAGTGAGAGTCTTTTCCACGATCCGGAGATCCTTGGCTTTCTTATGGCCTATAGTTTGGAATATTTTTTTCCAGGAGGAGACATTTCTGTTCCATCTAAGGGTGTGGGATTGGGGATGTTGAGAGTGCATGTTAAAGATTCTAACCATTTTAATGGCAGTTAGGGAATCCTTGTCATTTAGCAGGGAGCTATTAAGGATAAACTTCTTATTGAGAGGATTTTTGCTAGGGATGGAGTTCCTAGTATTGATGACAATAATAATAGGGAAATGGTCAGATAAGGTTACTGGCAGAACAACCATGGAGTTCCCCAAGTGGTTAGGGGAGAAGGAGAAGAAATTTTTATTAACATAGAACCTATCTAATCTGGAGTAAATTTGGGTGGGGCCTTGCTAAAAGTTGCACCAAGTGTACCATAGGGCAGAGGATTCAGATTTTCCTTCCCTCAAGGGGGTCAAATAGTTGCATGTGTTGTTTAAATCTATCCTAGTGAGGTTTCTCTTGGCACTTTCATTCGAAAGGGATATCCTTGGCCTTATCATCTTTGCTTTCAATCATGTTAAAGTCTCTAGCCATGACCCAGGGGATACTTGGAAGGGTTGCCAGCCAATTCCAGAGGATCATTCTTTCCCTATGATCATTAGGTGCATATATAGAACATACCCCAAAACAAGAGCCTCTAATATATAGGGAGGCCCAAGCCACTCTGTTACAAGGAGAGATGCCCCTATCCATAATGTGATTTTCCCACTTAGGGTTAATGAGGAGACCAACTCCACCCTTTCTCTTAGGATGATTGATGCATATTTTGATCGCATCTCTCCAAATAAAATCAAGCGCAATGTCAAGGGAGAACTTAACAGATTTAAGCTCTTGAAGCATCAAGAAATCTAGATGTTTATGACAATTCAAAAACCTCTTAATAACAAACTTTCTATCAGGTGACTCCAAGCCTCTAATATTCCATTAGATGTATTTCTTGAGAAAAGGGGATTAAGAGGGACTATTTGGGAGACCATTTTGATCTCTAAACTTTTTTCTTATTTTCTTTTTAGTCAAGAAGGCACCTTTCATGAGGTCATCCTCTTCCTCACTAATCTTAGTTAGCTCAATTTTACCATCTGTAGTTTCTACAATGTTCGACCCAAGTACTTGGGAGGCTAGAAAGCCAAGGAGAATTCAGCTACACTTAATGTCTTCTAGTCCCTTATTAGCATAAATGACTTCAATAATATGGTTGTCCTCTATTTCATTCAGCAGATATGTAGTCACAAGGTTGCAGGTGTTAACATCAGGGGTAGTATCTGCAAATAATATGGATTCAGATCGTTTAGGGGTCCCAGACAAGCGCACCATTTTTGCAGGGTTATCTCTCATGCTAGCATCACCAGCACCGCGATTAGGCTTCTCTAAATTTTTAACCATAATTTTAACTAGGGAGGTGGTCAAAGTTTGTGAAGCTTTTAGTATGTCATCATTCATGGTGATGGGGTATTTGCTACTAGTAGTCAACTGATTAGTAGTTTGATCACCAGCTCGGATTTGATTTAAGGCGAGTTGTTGGGCATTCTTTCATCTCCGCTTTCTTGATGTGACTGTTTGAAAACAAGCAGAAGGTGAATCCTCATAAATTTTGGATGAAAAAGAAGCAAGGTTGAGGGGTTCGATAGTGGTGTCAACAATCATTGGATTTAATTCAATAGGGATGAGGCTAGGATTCGAGCTTAGGGAGGGATCATCTTTAGGGTTGGTATTGTTTCCAACAGAATGAAGGTTGCTTGGGTTAGGGATCGGCTCCTTATTGGAGCTACGGTTTTCAGATGTCCTTGCTAGGTTAGTGTTATTTTTTTGTTTCCTATGGTTGATGATTGGGCAATTCTTTTGAAGATGCCCTTCTTTTTTGCACAAAAAATAGGCATTCAGTCCTCCAAGTATTTCAACAGGGCAAACAAATGTTTCATCACCAATGTTAAGGTTTAGCAGAGAAGGGATGTCGACCCCAGGTTTAATGGATATAAGTATTCTTGCATCAAGGTTAGGGACTAAACGTGTTCTTTCATCAACCCAAATTATTCTCCCAAATGTTTCCAATACTTGGAGAAGAAAATGCCATAGGAAGGGAGGGACATACTTAAGGATGACCCATCTAGGGCTTGAGAGTGCAAGAACTTCCTCATTGACGGCCTCTGAAGACCAGGCTAGGGCACGAAAGGAGGTGTTCCCAATAGTCCAGTATTGTCTTTTAAGAATTTCAACCAGGGATTCATGATTATTAAAAAAGATAATATACAAACCTTTCTGGACTTGCCTACAAAATGAAATCTTAAGCCCTAACTTCAAACTCCAAAGATTATGAAACCAATCATCTAGGAATTTCCTAGGTGGGCATTTCTCAATATTAACACAAGCAAAAAAAATTACAGTATTCCTTAACCTAATTTTTTCGGAAATAATTTATTTCAACATTTCATCATTTGGCAAAATGTAGAAAGAATTCGAGGGCACGATAGGGCTCTTACCTTACTCACTAGGTCGTTCCCTCCAGGAGTCTTAAAAAATATCGCACCATGGGCAGAAGAAGCAACCATCTCGGCAAAGGTTTACTTTCGGGTTGAGTGAGCCTGCTCAGAAGGTTTAGCAGTCTCGACAAATGTTTTTGTTTGGCTTTAATGAGCCTGCTCAGTGGGTTGACGAGAATTAATGGCAGCACCATCAGACTCAAGCTCCATTGGGAGCTACAGAGGAGTCACACGAGCGACCAGAGGTGTGATTAATGGTTAGGTTAACGTGCAGAAAAAATACATTAAGCGCTGAGCAGAAAGTAAATGCAAAATAGTAATAAGGGCACAGAGGAAATGCAAAACAGTAATAAGGGCACAGAGTAAATGCAAAATAGTAATAAGGGCACAGAGAGAAGATGCAAACCGCATGGAGGAGATTAACTCCTCCACATCCTCACAGAGTTGGCCATGTTAGACAATGCCAGCGATGTTGGAGAGCACGTAGTCCGCAACAAACGCTCCAAAATTTGCAATCTAAAAATTTACATCACTAATTATTAAAAATAAAATATATAAATAAATAAAGTTCATCGAAAAAGAGGAAATAAATTAAATAAGCAACTTTATATATTTAATAAAAAACTTTAGAATTCACAAACGTTGCTTATTTAATTTTTTTCCTCTTTTTCGATGAACTTTATATATTTAAGTACTTTGTTTTTAATAATACAAGAACTTGTCAAAAGAGATAATTCCCTCAATCACATGCCAATTCAATGTGAAATACTATTTCAATTTCTTAAAAACATTTCAAGTCTTTTAAAAGTAGTACAATAGATTAAGGTGGTTGAAGTAAAAGTCACATGTGAAGATTTTTTAATTTATTTATTAACAACGAATTATTAAACATTGCCCTTGTAAACAATAAACAATATGAGAAGCTTCATTTTGGGCAAAAGAATGTAGGAAACTTACACTCTTCAAAGTGTAAAACATAAACTAGCGAAAAGGCCGCAGCTACAATGTGGCTAAGATAGAAAAATGCATTGTAAAATTAATATTTGATATATTTTTAACTTTTTAAAAATAATATATTAATGAATTTTTTATCTTCATTGTTTTCATATAGAAAATTCTTGTTTCTACAGTTTAAACTATTTTCAAAGTCTATTATATAATTAAATTTAATAATTACTTTATTTCACATGGAATACATTAAATAGTGGAAAACTCATGAGAACCTTGACATGGAAAGAAGAATAGATTTTGAGAGAATGCTTTATATTCATGGTGGAAAAATATAATAAGGGTTGGTTGTTAAGCTAATTTCTTGGTTGTGGGTCTTTTGAGATAGTTGTATGAGATCAAGTGATGCAACTATGGTATGTAAGGAGGTATGATCTTCATTTTATAATCACATAAAGAGAATTGAATAAACATAGCACATGCAAATGGTATGTCTCCATGAAAGTGTGTAACTATTCAAGGACTACACAAACATAGTTGTGGATTTTCTCTTATCATATTTGTTTCTATGAATGTAGTATTTGTTTCTATGCATATTGTCTTGATTTAGTATTATAACGTAGGGAACATACTAAGTAACATAAAACATAGAATATTGTTAGAGAATCATGGTATGCATGCTTACAAATTTCCCTTGATATGAAATATTAAGTCCATTCACTTGTTTGGATGTTGTAATACTACAATATTTAGGTGCATGTTCAAGCTTGTAGTCATCAATTTAATAAGAAGTTTTAGAAGTAACTAGTTAGCCTAGAGTAAATAATATCTCCTCTCAAGTAGTCTCTTCTTGACAATTGTCACCATTTCATTGGTGAGAATTGTAAACATGGATTGATTAACTCCTTCAATCTTGACCATCCATTGCCCTATTTTCACTATAAATAGAGCTCCCATTCCTCCATTTTAAGGATCCATGCAAGCTTTTAGTATCTGATTTATGCTCAAATTTATCAACACATCTAGCTTCTCTTTGTAATAGGAATTAATCTAATAAGAATTTTAGGCTATTTCCTTTATCATTAGCTTAAATCATTAACTAGTATATCATGTTAGGATAGTATTGCTACTAATCTTGTCATCTTATAATCTAGTTTACTTCATTTGTAGAATCATGGATAGATAGAATGTATTTCATGCTAAAATCAATCTAAAGCATCCCTTGTTCTGCATTCATCATCCCTAAGCCACTTTGCTCAGTGATCTGAGAGGAAAGGCATTGGCCTTGAGGGACCTTATGAGATAGAGAACCATGGAACCAACCTTGGGAAGTTGAGTCATCCTTCATGACTCGATAACTTGCACCAAGAGATCTTGTGAGTGTGTGGACAAGTTTCTTTGAATGCATTTTTCACATTTTAAGTTTCATCGACCTGCTTTTCCCTCACACACTATTATTGCCAATACCTTATATAGGCGAGGTCTAGATAGCACTTTATTGAGATGTCTCGAACAAGAAGAATCTAAGAAAGTTCTTAATGATGTTCACGCAGTTATTTGTGGCACACACTCAAGTGGATTAGCACTAGATAAGAAACTTCTTCGTATGGGTTACTATTGTCCTACTATGGAGAGATATTCATTTACATATGCCAAGAAATGCAAACAATGCTAGATCCATAGGAATCTTATTCATGCACCAGCACAAGAATTGTATCCTATAGAAGGATCATGAGGATTTTCTCAATGGGGTCTTGATTTGGTGGGTAAGATAAACCCTTTATCTTCTAATGGACAAAAGTTCATTATGAATGCTACTAAATATTTCACAAAATGGATTGAAGCAGTACCTTTGACAAAAGTGATAGGAAAACAAATTTCATCATTCATCTTGAATTATATAATCTGTCGCAATAGATTTCCTATAACCATTATCACTGATAATGGATGACTATTTAAGAATCAAGATGTGAAGGAACTATGTGAGCAATTTCATATCCAACATAGTTTTTCTACTCCATATTATCTATAAGGAAATGGTCAAGTTAAGGCATCAAACAAAACTATCTTGAAAATATTGAAGAAAATAGTCAATGAAGCTGGGAAAGATTGGCACATTAAGCTAAATCCTACTCTTTAGGCATATTGAACCAGCATCCGCACGCCAACAGGGGCAACTCCATATTGCTTAGTCTATGGATTAGAAGCCATGTTACCAATAGAAGTAGAGATACCTTATCTACGAGTTTCCTTGAAAGGTCTTATACTAGAAGAAGAACAACAAGTCTCTAGACTTGAAGAACTTGAGTTGATTCAGGAATGTTGCCAAAATACAATAGATCATTTGAAGGTATATCAATAGAGAATGGAAAGAATTTATAATCACAGAGTTGAGCCATGCATTTTTTTAGATTGGAGATATACGTTCTTAGGGAGAATCCAAGAAACTAGCAAGACCGAGAAAAGAAGGGTAAATTTGAACCAAATTGGTTAGGTCCTTTTGTCATAGTAGCAACATATGGTTTAGGAGCATACAAGTTATCTACTCCTGAACATGATTCATTTGATGAACCTATCTATTCTATCCATCTCAAGAAATTCTATGCTTGAGATGAGAAGTCTTGGAAAAAAATCAGTCAAAAGAATATAAAGCCCTGAAGAAATCAGTAAAAATCAGAAAAGCAGAAAATCCCTAAAAATCATAAAACAACGAAAATGAAAGAAAAAAAATCAAAATCTAGAAAAAATGCAATAAATTTAGATAGTGAAAACTTGGTAAACAGGTGCTATCTAAAAAGTGAGTTCTTTCATCTATGAGATTGCTTTGCGCACCTATTCACTCCATCTTATCCCATATATCGCTTCCATTTATCCTAGCTCATTCATTTCATCTTTTGCATCCTTTTCTTCAAACTATTAGCAGGAAATATGCAGCTTACCAATAGTTATAAATTTTTGACATACTTGTCATAGTCATTGTCTTAGATTTTCTTAGAATCAATCAATCTACATTATATACTGCCATGGTTTGGATCTTGATCAATTCATTTCCATAATAAATTTTTGGTTTCTGCTGGGTGAAAAATCCTAATTCCTTTTGCTAAGGTTATCTTTTGAATCTTTGAAAATCCAAAACATTCAGAAAAC
Source organism: Cryptomeria japonica (assembly GCF_030272615.1). Taxonomy (NCBI): domain Eukaryota; kingdom Viridiplantae; phylum Streptophyta; class Pinopsida; order Cupressales; family Cupressaceae; genus Cryptomeria; species Cryptomeria japonica. The sequence goes on along the minus strand of NC_081408.1, from coordinate 156,584,193 downwards.
TTAGAAAAACCAAAAATACCTATGGTTTTGAAAATTATAATGAGCAATAGAGAAACAAAGATCAAAGCCTTTCATATCAACCGAATCGTGAAACTCAGGATACAAACAATCAACCGGCAAGTAATGAAAGATTATCAATGATCATTCATCAAGATGATTATATCAATTAATGATCATGAGAACATGTGAATGACACACAAGATTCAGTGTTTATATCTTGATTTTATTGCTAATCATGTAATCTATGTGACTCAAAGATGTCCATGACTAGAGAAGCTATGATGGGGCATGATTATTTTCTTTGTTTTTTGTTTGTGGTTTATCTCTTATTAAGGTATGTACTTGTCTAAGGATATGATTAACAAAAGATCAAGGAAGACGTTCTGAGTCATGCATGAAAAGAGATAATCCTTGTTTGTTCTGGAAGAAATACTCAAGTCAGCTTGATTCATTATATCAAGTTGCTTGTATAAACTTGCTATATCAAAATCGATGTAACAAATACTTAGGTCAACTCGGATCTTATGTCAAGTTGCTTGTATTTTCATACAACATATTAAAGCTCGATGATGAAATCAAGCACTATTACAAGACAACATATGAAGAATGGAAATGTCAGTTTAGATCATTTTTAGATTAGTTCATTATTCATCTGCATTATAAGCATTCATTATCGGTTGCATTATAAGCATATCCTTTCATTCATAGATCAACAATCATAAATAAAGATTGAATATACTTGGACAAACAAAACAATTTTCATTTTATCATTGTAGTTGCATTCATCTTTAGAATCATTTCAACCATCATTCATTTTATTTAGTTGCATTTCAAAAAGATTATATGGATCCACCTCCTCCATGTAAAGATTCAAGAAAAAAATTTCATGCAATTTGTTCATTGTTTGGTGGCTATAATACCATGTGTGGTGAAATCTTCATAATTGATCGATACATTGTTGATGAATGATACATATTTACAGGGTGAAAAATAGCTCCAAAATAGTTACTAAATTGATGCCAACTATATGCCAACACAACTATACAACAAAATTACTATATAATAAATAATTAATAAACATGTTATGCCAACAATTAAATTGTCCTTAAAAACTAATGTAGGACATAAATGTTGTTGCATGGAGAATAAATAAAATTTATCCACTACCTATACCAAAAATTATTTTTTATCCCTTGATGTTAGCACTAATAGAGAAAGCCTCCTACAAATACCATGTAGGGGTATATTACTTCTTGGATCAATTAACAATGTATATAATTAAATCTCAATATTTTTCTTGTTCACAAAATAATTTGATTGCATATTATTGGCTTACTTCATCCCTCTTGTTTGACAATGCATTAATTTGACCACAAATAAAATTTGTGTGGGGGACATATATTGTAATGAAGTCATGGGGGTAGACCAATGTGAACTTGTTCCACATAGATTTCTCAACTTTTCAATCAAAGTTTGAAAATATTTTTTATTATTTTAGTTGTCCTTAAATTTTTTCTTGTATCCCAAAAGGATTTTTAGATATTGTTGGAGTTTGATGCAATTTTCCTTCACTATAGTTTTCATAAAATGGTGGGAAATTTTAAATTCAGTAAAATTAAACAAAATTGAATCAATGTCATTCTGAATTCACTATTTAATTGAATTTATACATTAAATTAAATAATACATCATCAAAATGAAAATTAAATATTTAATTCAAAATAATGTAATAATTATCGTTATATGAAACATAAAAATTTTAAATTTCAAATAAAAAAAATCACTAATGATTGTTATTTTTGAAATAATAGAAAGCTTATTTATAGTTGATTTCAAATGAACAACATTATTTTAAAAAGAAAAAAAGGAAAGAGTGAAAATATTTTACATGAAGAAAGATGTAACAGACAGTTTGAGGTGAAATGGGATAAGGATGAATAGATCAACTCAAACTTAATTGTTAGCTTATTAATAAATTTTAAATCACTAATTATTAAAATTAAAGTACATAAATAAATAAAGTTCATCGAAAAAAAGGAAAAAAATTAAATAAGCAACGTTTGTGAATTCTAAAGTTTATTTTTAAATATATAAAGTTGCTTATTTAATTTTTTTCCTCTTTTCCGATGAACTTTATATATTTATGTACTTTGTTTTTAATAATAAAAGAACTTGTCAGAAGAGATGATTCCCTCAATCACATGGTTGACGGTTGACCAATTCAACGTGAAATACTATTTCAATTTCTTAAAAACATTTCAAGTCTTTTAAAAGTAGTACAATAGATTAAGGTTGTTGAAGTAAAAGTCACGTGTGAAGATTTTTTAATTTATTTATTAACAGCGAATTATTAAACATTGCCTTGGTAAACAATAAACAATATGAGAAGCTTCATTTCATCAACCCAAATTATTCTCCCAAATGTTTCCAATACTTGGAGAAGAAAATGCCATAGGAAGGGAGGGACATACTTAAGGATGACCCATCTAGGGCTTGAGAGCGCAAGAACTTCCTCATTGATGGCCTTTGAAGACCAGGCTAGGGCACGAAAGGAGGTGTTCCCAATAGTCCAGTATTGTCTTTTAAGAATTTCAACCTGGGATTCATGATTATTAAAAAAGATAATATACAAACCTTTCTGGACTTGCCTACAAAATGAAATCTTAAGCCCTAACTTCAAACTCCAAAGATTATGAAACCAATCATCTAGGAATTTCCTAGGTGGGCATTTCTCAATATTAACACAAGCAAAAAAAATTACAGTATTGCTTAACCTAATTTTTTCGGAAATAATTTATTTCAACATTTCATCATTTGGCGAAATGTAGAAAGAATTCGAGGGCACGATAGGGCTCTTACCTTACTCACTAGGTCGTTCCCTCCAGGAGTCTTAAAAAATATCGCACCATGGGCAGAAGAAGCAACCATCTCGGCAAAGGTTTACTTTTGGGTTGAGTGAGCCTGCTCAGAAGGTTTAGCAGTCTCGACAAATGTTTTTGTTTGGCTTTAATGAGCCTGCTCAGTGGGTTGAGGAGAATTAATGGCAGCACCATCAGACTCAAGCTCCATTGGGAGCTACAGAGGAGTCACACGAGCGACCAGAGGTGTGATTAATGGTTAGGTTAACGTGCAGAAAAAATACATTAAGCGCTGAGCAGAAAGTAAATGCAAAATAGTAATAAGGGCACGGAGTAAATGCAAAACAGTAATAAGGGCACAGAGTAAATGCAAAATAGTAATAAGGGCACAGAGAGAAGATGCAAACCGCATGGAGGAGATTAACTCCTCCACATCCTCACAGAGTTGGCCATGTTAGACAATGCCAGCGATGTTGGAGAGCACGTAGTCCGCAACAAACGCTCCAAAATTTGCAATCTAAAAATTTACATCACTAATTATTAAAAATAAAATATATAAATAAATAAAGTTCATCGAAAAAGAGGAAATAAATTAAATAAGCAACTTTATATATTTAATAAAAAACTTTAGAATTCACAAACGTTGCTTATTTAATTTTTTTCCTCTGTTTCGATGAACTTTATATATTTATGTACTTTGTTTTTAATAATACAAGAACTTGTCAAAAGAGATAATTCCCTCAATCACATGCCAATTCAATGTGAAATACTATTTCAATTTCTTAAAAACATTTCAAGTCTTTTAAAATTAGTACAATAGATTAAGGTGGTTGAAGTAAAAGTTACATGTGAAGATTTTTTAATTTATTTATTAACAACGAATTATTAAACATTGCCCTTGTAAACAATAAACAATATGAGAAGCTTCATTTTGGGCAAAATAATGTAGGAAACTTACACTCTTCAAAGTGTAAAACATAAACTAGCGAAAAGGCCGCAGCTACAATGTGGCTAAGATAGAAAAATGCAGTGTAAAATTAATATTTGATATATTTTTAACTTTTTAAAAATAATATATTAATGAGTTTTTTAACTTCATTGTTTTCATATAGAAAATTCTTGTTTCTACAGTTTAAACTATTTTCAAAGTCTATTATATAATAAAACTTAAGGATTATTTTATTTCACATGGAATACATTGAATAGTGGAAAACTCATGAGAACCTTGACATGGAAAGAAGAATAGATTTTGTGAGAATGCTTTATATTCATGGTTGAAAAATATAATAAGGGTTGGTTGTTAAGCTAATTTCTTGGTTGTGGGTCTTTTGAGATAGTTGTATGAGATCAAGTGATGCAACTCTGGTATGTAAGGGGGTATGATCTTCATTTTATAAATCAGATAAAGAGAATTGAATAAATATAGCACATGCGAATGGTATGTCTCCATGGAAGTCTGTAACTATTCAAGGACTACACAAACCTAGTTGTGGATTTTCTCTTATCATATTTGTTTCTATGAATGTAGTATGGGTTATATAAATGTGTGACATATTGTACCTATAAGAAAAAAATTGTGATGGTCTTCCATTCTTTCCATGTGGTTTCTTGTAGTATTCAGATGGAATATTTAGTAAGTATGTTCATTTGCATACAATGTTATTTCAATAGTCCAAATAGGATAGGGCCAAGATCATAATTAATATAGAATAAACATAAAATCCAACATGTAACAAGAACAATAATACTACAAGGAAATGATGAAACCTAGGCACTTGACTTAAACCCTATACATTAATGAGGTCCAAAGCGATGTCGGGAGAATACCACCCCTCATCATAATTTTCATTATCATCACCATAGAGTGAAAGTAGCCAATGCTTACTAAGGAAACCATTTGAAAGAATGACTAGGTGGCTACCTAGGAGTACCAGTGAAAAGCAACTCAAAAGAACCCCCAAAATCCTAGCCAAGAGAAACATCCTAAGCAGACAAAATTGAACATTAGTAAATGTTTGAGCCAAGGATGACAACTTTGGAAAACCTTCACAAGAAAGGAAATAATATTTCATGAGAAATATGAAAATTTTATTTAGATGAGAAATAATGTACACTAGCCTTTCTTGTAAAGGAAAAAGGCAAGAGATGAGACAAATTAGGATGAGGCCATGTGTATCAATAGGATGAGAGGGTAGGTAGAGATCTTGAGTAAGTAATATTTACTTAACACCCCCCACCAATCTTGAGTAAATAATATTTACTCTAACACCCCCCACCCCCCTTAAGTGAAACCTAGGGAGAATAATTATTACGCAAAATTCAATATGATATGATGATGGGTCCTCAAAACTAGGCCATGTTAGGTACCCACATACAACTAATAATGCAACTAATCTCTCACAAATGGATAGAAAGAGAAAACCTCATGGGACAAAGCTCTTCTCCAAAAAGAGAGAATTCAAACCATGTAGAAGTCAAAGATAAAGTTATGTATGGAGGGATCAACACTAATAGCCCCAATAACTACATCGATCACAAGAATCCAATCCATATCCCCCCCCCCCCATATGAGGAAAAATGAGAGACATTGTAGCTCCTCATAACGAATAATCACCTATAATAATGGTAAGTGATTGGAGATAAAATAATATCCAAAACTTACAAACACCTTTTCTCTCATTCGGAAGAAATAAATCCATGTATAGATGCAGGTATGCTTCCCATTTTGGATAGGAATTGGTAGGAAGTGAAATCCATGTGAATAATGATGTCTCTAAAAAATTCTCATGTTTTACCTTGTCCATGAAAGATAATAAAGATGATGATGCCACAATCAAATCATGTATATGTCTAAACAAATAAATAAGTGATAAGATTGAACTATGGGGAAACTAATAGAGAGTTCAAGATCTAATGATGAACATGATATAAAAATATGAATGCAATTAGTTTCATCATGGAGGATTGATAACCCCTCAAATGTATCCTCCAAACTACTCAAAGATTGACAAACAAAATCTGACATACCAAATAGGATTCCACCTTGCAATCATAAATTTTAAAAATTGAATGTGTCCTTCAACCAAATATGAAAGACAATGGTGTCCCTATTTATTATGAATTATGGAAGTCTCAAAATAATTTGGATAAGGAGTCAATAGAAGTGAAGATGGATTAACTATCTCTAAATAAGAATTAGGAACCTCTGAGGCAAGCTCATCCTCATCTAAAGTCTTAAAATACTCCAAGGTCTCAAATTCCCTAATAGTGTCACAATCATAGGGTCTCTTCTTTGAAGTATAAAGAAGCACATTTCAATCTAAAGTGGATCATATGAGAATATTTTATTATCATCATATCCATATAAATCCAAAATATAAGTCCAAGGAGCATGAGGAAACTTAAAATTTATAATAGACCCCAAAATGTCATCATATACATGCATAAGAATAACTCTTAAGATATTATCCATTTTTCAATTCCAATCAAGTCTATTACTAAGTGTACTAGGGAGAGGAACTAAATTATACAAGTGTGGCAACAAATGAGACCATTTAAGATGAGTGATAATTTCATCTCACTATTTTATATGGAAACCCGAAGGAGGGAAAATCCATGGTGAGAATCAAAATCACAATATGAATAATTATTTTAGGTTCAAGTTCATGGAGCACACTACACTTTAATTGAATTGAAAAAATAAGGAGCACAATCTTAGGGAAAGATACAAAGGACTCATAATACTAAGATACACAATCTTAGAGAAAGATATAAAGAGCTACATAGGTTGGTAAAGGACAAACTATCTTTCAGTAGGTATAGGGAATAATGAATTATGATAATGAAACTATCCTTGAACCATTGTTTCAAGAAAACAAATTATGGAAAACATTATTGACTTCATTTATTATATCCCAACACATCAATGCACTGAAGATATGATCATCAAAGCTCATCACATTTATTGAAATTCATACTTCTCCTACTTGCATATCAATCACATCCAATTGACAATAATCCACACACATTCCATACCTTAACTCATACATTCACACATCTATTTATAAAAGGTTATACATTTAAACCCTCAACTAGGTCAACCATAACCAAACTATACATGAATTACATAAAGTTGAGCACCTGGACCAAAAATACATTTAATGTGGTCTAGTCCAAGAGAAAAAGAGGACCCAAATACATCACAATGCATCTTACTAGGTTTGTTCCAATAATTCACATGTTCAAGAACATCCACCAAAATCAACACCAATCATAACATGTAAAAGAACAATCAAACATGTTAGCCATTTAACCTGAATGTATCACCCAATGCAAAATTCTTAATATGGATATACACATGCTACTATGAAACCTATATCAACATTTTAACTCAACCTCCAATGCATATCAAGACCAAAGAGTATGATCCAAGTAAGACACGCCACCTAAGTCAACTAGAAACAACCATACTTGACAACATATAACACATAACACATAACAACATAAATTTATTTTTTGAAAAACAAACACCAGAAGTTTGAACTAGAACACTACACAAACCATATGAACATGTCCTCCATGGAATAATACTTACCATAGAAAAGAAATGCAGAGTATGATCTAGACTAGTTTGGCCAGGCAATGTCATTATCAACAAATCGCCATAACCAACTAAATTATCTGAACAACTGAGAACTTTAAAACATAATAGTCCAACATCCACATAGTGTAGAGATAATATCCATAACCACAGACCATGAAAATAAAAAACTAGAGGAATGCAGAGAATTCTTGCATAGACACATTTAAATACTCTTTCCTACATATTGAAACTTTTACTAGATAGCCTTCTGGAAATACTTCATAATTTCTTGATATCACCATTAAACAATATAGCAACATCTAAACACTCACTTCCAAACCATCTACAACATCCACATCACACATAGTGACATTAATGAAAACAACATATAGTTTGAGATCAATGACAACACCAGCAACATAACAAGTTTCCAATAGGAAGCATGACCTTCATATGTTCAAATTGAAATTTAATCAATAGAATTTCAAATAGTTGTCTTATTTTATCATTTTTCATGTTGAAATGAATGTCATAGGATCTTTAATGTATAGAATTCTAGTGTTGTCGACTCCTAAAATCTTCTTAAAGGAAATTGATACTTTCTATCAAAAAATTATTTGGGTATGAAATTTTAATTCTCATTAATAGATTATTATTATTTAGGATCATATTTGTAGGCCTTAAAAAAGGACGGTCTTAAACTAGGAGGTGGTCTTAAACTTTTTCTTTAAAATTTCAATAGATAAGCTTTGGTAACAAAACATTTTAGTGGATTGTGTTAAAATAAAAAATCAACTATAGGCTAAACATTTATCTCATAAATACATAGGTGAATTTCTACGAAGGAGGTTCTATAATTCTATATTGTAAAAATGTTTGTGATTTGGAATACTATAAAAAAGGGAGTGCATATCTTGTTGAATATGGACATAATTAGATTGTCTAGTCTAAAAGTGATGTTTTTTTTGGATACACTTTGAACCTTTATTCTCTAATTTTTGTTGATTTCTAGATTTCAGTAAGGTTTTCTCATTATCTAGTTGGTCTAATATTTCTATTTCTAGTCTTCTGAATTTGTTGGGACAACTCATATTTACTTTTTGAAGGATTTAAGTATTAGCTACTAGGAGTGGTCAAAATGATCAGGATTCTCTTTTGTCTATTCTCATAGATTGACCATGCTTTTCTTTGGAAGTAGTTGATTTTGTTTTCAGGAGGTGTGATTGAAAGGGGTTTTATATAATTTCACCTGGATATTAGCTTTTAAAACATGAAAGAAATAGGTATTAAATTTTTCCTTGGTGAAAAGAAATATATAATTCTTATTGTTAAACAAAGTGAAACGTTTTATATGGATTTTTAGCCATAATAAATATCTTTGTTGGGACAGCATATGAAAAATAATTTTCAATGTACTTCCAAATATGTTCTTGGTTGGGTTAGTGAGAAATGTGTTTCTCACTATTTCTTTACCTATTCTTCTTTTTGGAAGCATGTGGAGCATGTGATGGCACATTTCGAATCAAACTTTTGTTCACGTTGCTTCTATATATAAATTTTGGGCTAGCATGGGTCAAACTCGTATTTTACCATCTTTTATGTCATTGCCTAGAATATATGTCATATTTCATCCTTTAGAAAATTTCGCTAGAAAGAAAATATCAATCCTTTAAGGTTATAGAGTCATTTATGGCATACATAAAAAAAGGTTTTAGATTCAAAGTAAAACGTCAGTAGCCAAGTGCTTTGTGAATGGAATTCTCTCTTTTTTAGTACTTGCCATATAGGAAATACTATTGCATTTAATTAAGTCTAATTAATCAATTTGTTGCACCAATAAAAAGTGATTATTTTTTTTATTTTCAAAATAAACTTGATTTTTATAATTTTGAGATTTATATTTTTAAATTAGAAATTATTTATCTACAATCTGATTGGATGAAAAAAAATTGGTATTATACGAACAAATTTATAGGAATGATACATTTTATAGATTTTTTTTATAGATATCCTAATATTTAAAAAATAAAGGTCTACTTCAAATTACTTTTTTTCATTTTTTAATGATATTGTTGTAAATAAAGTGATTTATCTATATAATTATATGTAATTTGTAATATTTTTTATTTTTTTAAGTATAAGTAATAAAACTGACTAACCATTGTTTAGAAATTTTATTCACACCATTTAAATTAAATTAAATAAATAATTAAACTATTTAATTACAAGCATTACACAACAAATATTTCTATTAAAAAAAAATCAAGTATGTATCTTCTATGGTTATAATTTTGTATAATTTTTGTTGAAATCATTTTCTTTTATAAATACTTTTTGAAAATCATAACTTCCTTTTTAATTATTTTAATATGTATAATATAATTAAATTATAATATTTAATAATAAATTTAAATATTTTTAGTTTAGTTATTAAAAAAACCTATTGTCACTTGATTGTTTATATTACATAATTTTATAATGATTAATAGTTATTTTTTTAAGATCAATTATAATTAATATTTTTTTATCAGTAAATTATATAGTTTATATTAATTTGAGAAAAAATTATATAATAATAAGATGGCAGTATAGTCCATAACATATGCCCCATTCATCCATCTTAGCAACCCGTTCTCCAAACCACCTACAAACCAGAAACTAGATGTCCTCCTTCAAACTATCCTACTAATACCCTCATACATCAAGACATGATTACAAAATGGCCATATGATAAAGCCTAATACATCTATAGCTATTATAAAATATTTTTAACTCACATGAAGGACCCCCTTCATACGTACTCTTGCTAAGCTTGTAATATTATTTCCTACAGTATGGCTTCTTCTTGCTTTTCCTATTTTTCTTTTGTCTATCATAGTCTTGCATACTTGCATCTCGATCATGATATACTAGGAATGGTCTCCAACCCTCCTTGCTTCTTGATCATCATCTGCTCCACAAACTAGGAATGGTCTCAATGGCAACTCAAATTTAGCTACATGGACCCATTTTCCATAAACCTTCACTAGGTTGAGTCATTGCTAAGAATGAATTAAGGTCATCCTTCTACTCCTCTTTCAGACACTCCCTCATTACCCATTTGACATCATCTTTTAATCCCAGTTCTATGCACCATATCCATCATATCATGTCCACAACATTGAGACAACCCATAGCAGAGTTGTCAACCTATTCATTATATGTTTATCTATTTTCCTGAACATTGTAAAAAAGACATCCTGCCTCTACATACTCTCTGCAATTGGTATTGCCATCGTACATTCCTCCACTTCAATGGGACATGAAACCCCTTCAATTTTATCCCACCATTCAATCTTATCACTACAATTCAATCCACATCCCAAATTCAAAGTTTTGTCAGCCAGCTCATTACTTTTCTTTTGGATTTAGGTGAATTTGAAATCTTGGAATTGTTGAATAAAATTTAATATTAAGATTATATATTTGTTAATCTTCCAATTGTGAGCTCTTCTAGATGTTGAGACATTCACAATAATCTGTGAATCTCCTTTAAGATGGATTTTGGACATGCCAATTCTATTAGCTAGCTTCACCGCAAAAAGAGCCACTTGAGCTTTGACCTCATTATTGGTTCCACCATTTATTCTTTGTGTTCCAATAGCTAAAATTACGTTTGATTAATTTATTGTGAACACACCCACCCCCAACACTCTAGGATTACCTTTAGATGCTCAGTCAGAATTGATTTTCACCTAACCTTGAATAGGTCTTTCTCGTATCACTTGCTTTCTATGGTGCAATGTAGGATCAACCTACAAACCCCCTTATCAAGAAATCAATTATAATTAATTACATAAGTATAATTAAAAATATATAATCTTAAACTAATAATTAATAATACCTTACTATGTGAGGTAGAAGTTTCTAATGGATTCTTTGATAACCTTGACTTTTTAGTCCAACTTACAATTATTTTATTGGCCTTTTCATTTTCTATTTGATTTTATTAGCAATTAAAATACTAGATGAGATGATTTTCATATGGGTTGATAACATAAGTACATTAATATATATGATCAATTATTGAGTTACTCTAACAAGTCAAATGATAATAAAATTATAGAAAAGCTCAATTTTCTATTTAACAATTAAATAGATCTCAAACAAAATAAATTTTACCATCCATTGAAATCGTATTAATACAAAAATCTCAAACTCTATAATAAAATGTACACCTTCCGTTATAATTGAAATCTAAATATTATATAACTTGTAATGGAATAAACAATTCACTCAAACTAGCAAATAGTAATCTGTGTTAGAACTAAATTACAACCACACTTCCAAGTCACCCTTATTCCTTCAAAACTTTGAAATCAAAGGTATGTATGATAAAGAAAGACTTATTAGAAATATATGAACATATCAAATGATCTTCTATCTTCTATTCTACAATATTTAAGTAAATTGTCCACTTATTCATCAGTTATCTTGAACATATGATATGTAGTATTACTATGTTTGATTTGGTAATAACATAGAGCAAGATAATTACTTCTTTTGATTAATAGAATATGATTATTAGTGACTGAAATAAAACGTTCAAGCCTTTCTTGATTACTATTTTGGTTGATATGGGAGCATTTATTCCTATTCAATATTTTGAAATTATTTATGATGTCTTTTTTATTTAGATATACCAATCCATCCACTATTCATTTGTATATAATATGTCTTAGGTTGTTTCTTCTACACTTTTTTTCTTCTTTGTTTTGAAAGAGAAAATAATATTGACTTTGAGCTATGGATTGGTGAGGTCACAAATGAGAGACCTCATCCTTGGCATAATCACTTTGTAATAACAACCCAAAAATACTTGAACCTTGATAGCAAGAACCAAAACACAATAATTTCACTATTGCACTATGCCACTATTTACTATTTTTTGCATTCTTTGTTCCAACAATGATACTTTAATCCACATGTTCTACAATGTGAAGATCCAAAAAAAATTCATATGTCCTTTCATGTTACAAGGAGAACACTAATAACACTAAATTTATTAAATCAACTTGTTTATAACCATATTCCCTTTTACATCATTTATATTTGCTTCAGTTCGAATATATCCAAGCCCTATATTTTTCAACCTCACACTTGGTTCAATTGGCTCTCTATTCATTTTCCGATACTTTTTCAAACCATTTATGTATCATTATTTTTTTTTGTCATAATCTCAAAAGAAACTTTTTATAAAACATCATTTGTTAAATTGTCGTCATAATTAAAAATATTTGTAGCTAAAAAGAATTGTTGTCTCCAATCTTACACTCTTGATCCTTAACTATATTATCTATATATTAAATAATTAAACTGCAATAGTTCTCAAATGAATAAAATATAAAAATTGAAAGAAGAAAATAATCTATGGAACCAATTACGTGATAATATAATTATTTGTAGTTAAATTGGAATAATGAAAATGCTCTCTTGCTCTATAACTTGTTACTTTTTCATGATGATGGATCATGGTATTTGATCTGAAACATTGGGAATGCAAAAATTTACATGATCGAATTCAAAAGACCAAAATCAAATGATAATGCACTTCAAGCTCTTGAAAATAAACCAACACCATATGTTACTTAGTTATTATAGGACCTCCATGCCGCTTTCTATTCCAATAAATCTTTTGTACCTTATCACTTGACATATGTTGTAACTATAATTCTTCCTTTCACAAATTGTTGTGACTGTGAGGTCTGATATCAATTGTTTAAATTCCAAAATTCCAATAATTTTTTTTAATTTTAAAAGTTATAAATCCAATTATCTTTAAATAAATAAGATATCTACATAAATGTATTTCTTACCCAGAACAAATTTCTAGCTGATAAATATTTGAAATATGATTAAATATACTTCATATTTTGAACATTGAATATCAATTGAATTTAAAGGGTATCTTGATCCTAGTTTGATCTCATAAATCTTAAGAGGAAAATTATCTTATCATAATACTCTTGAAATTTGTTGGGTTTAGGGTATGTATTTGTGTTAAATAAAGGTTTATTTTTTAAATGATGTTATTTATAATTTTTTCTTTATTCTTGTTTACTTAGGATAGGGCCCCATGGTGGAACTTCAAGATCCATTTTTAAGGATGTGAGGAGGCCTCTTTAAGCAAAACTAATTTGCTACTCTTAAAATTTGTGAAGTTTTTAGTTAGAATTTATGTTAAACAAAGACTATGTTTTTAAATAATGTTATTTGTATTCTCTCTTCTTTGTTCTTTCCTTACTTGGGCTAGGGTTCCATATGGGGCTTCAAGATCTATTTTAAGGATCAAGAGGTCTCATGAAGCCAAAAAAAAATTGTTACTCTTAAAATTTGTGTAGTTCGAAGTTTGAATTTGTGTTAAACAAATATTTTTCTTAAATGATGTTATTTGTACTCTTTCTTCTTTACTCTTTTGCTACTTGAGCTGGGATCTCATGAAAGGCTTCATGATCTATTAAGCATTTTTCTATCATTTATCAATAATTTCAAATTTTTTAATTTTTTATTAATTTTTTTTCCTATTTTATATTTATTTACTATTTGAATAAAATCACCAACTTTCATATATTTAAATTTTTTTAAAATTTAAATTACACTACAAAATTCATCATCAGCTGAATGGTTTTCTCAAGCTACAAAATGTTCCTTTTCTTCTCAATTTTGAATTCACTAAAAAATTCTTCAACACTTTTCAACATCTACCCGACATCTTATCATAGCCCAATGTTAATCCAAACCATTTCTCTTTCGAACCAATCTCTTATATTAGAAGTCTTTAAGGGTCGAAATTAAGAAAATTAAAAATAGAGGATTTACACACATGGAAGCTATTATTAAAATTTCATGCATGATTTTGGCCTATCTATATCGCATCTTTTTAGTGGAAGGTAGGTCATTCCACATCAAAATGAATGGAAAGAATTTCGTATAAAATATTAAGTAGCAGTTGCACATTTTTTTGAGTGCAACGAACCATCGATAGGATGACAATCTTCAAGTTAATTATTGTATTAATAAGATAATAACAATGGAGAAATGTTAAAAGCTTTCATTCACATAGGTAAACTCTGTAACATACATGAAATAGATAAATCTATTTGAAATTTAGTAAAATATGTTACATTTATATAGGAAATTTTCTTTCACGAATAAAATAAATAATTCTATCTACTAAAGGATATTTCTAGTAATTGTTACAAGTAGCTTTTTGTCTCTAAGAGAAACTTCAAGGGCCGATAGCTTCTTTTTTGATCCATCTTAAAGAAGTTTTGAGTCTTCTTAAGTGGTGAAGGCTAGATTTCATGCCTTGAAGAAAGATAAATGATTTAAAATGAGTGAAGGAAAAAAAAAGTAAATTAAAGAGCATAATTTAATGTGGTAGACTATACAGGATAATTAAATGAAATATTTGAGTAGATGTGTGGAATGATTGTAAGGTGTTTATTTTGGTTTGAAAGCTTTATAAAAGTATGTTGGGCTGAAAAAATTGGAGAATAGCTAAGCCAAAGAATTGAAAATAAATGAATTCAATAAGGAGAAGAAATAGTAGAATTCAATTTGTGAGTATTTAGAAAGTATTGATAGTGAAATGAATGAAAATGATGCACTAAAAGTGAAAGTAAAGATCTAGAAATTTGTCTTTCTTTTTTCTGGGATCTTGTTGCAGTGTTGGACATGTGGAATTGGATTTCAACAATTTGAAGGTGTATGTGGCACACAATGTATCTTATTTGGGATCGATCATGGCATCCTTAGATATAATACCAATTGTAGTGTGTGTCCATTCATGAAGACATAATGCTAAATTAAAATATATCATAGAAATGACAATGTAAAAGGAGCAATACATATAATAATAACATGCTTTTAGTTGATCCTAAAAATCATATTTTTTATAAAGAACTTAGAAAGCACTAATAAATAAGATTCACTAGCTAAATGGGCAGATTGATATCAATGGGTTTTAGTTCTCTTTTGTGAAAGAGAAGCTTGTAACATGGGGTGAATCATAATAATTTCAATGAAATAGAAAATAGAAAAACAAAAGAGGAATTTGCATGGTGAACGAATACGATGAACATTTATTATAATTCAATTTAATCAATCAAAAGATACAACAACATACCATACTATCCATCTTTTATGTAATATGGTAGATATTTTGATTGTTAGTCAATATTGGCGAATTTGTCTTCTTCTTGAATCGTTTCCTTGTCTTGACACACAAATACACACACACACACACATTTAAAAAGAAAAGAAAACTCTCACTTCTTTTAATTTCTTAATATTATATATATATATATATATAGAGAGAGAGAGAGAGAGAGAGAGAGAGAGAGAGAGAGAGAGAGAGAGAGAGAGAGAGAGAGAGAGAGAGAGAGAGAGAGAGAGAGAGAGAGAGAGAGAGAGAGAGAGAGAGAGAGAGAGAGAGAGAGCCATATATGTATGTATATAAACAACTTTATTTTCAAAATAAAGTGCATAGAAACATATTACACCTACATGTGAATCACATGTTTAAAATCTTTAAAAAAATAATTAGTTATCTATTTCAGTGCTTAGTTATTGAAGAATTTTTTTGTAGTACAGGCAAAATCAACGATGAAAAGTCCTGATCCAACCAAAGCGAGTATGATGGTGTGTGTATTTTCTAAACTGTCAAGAAAAAGAGCACTGTAAAATGAATGATTGCAAAAAATTTAATGGAAGTAACTAACTTCCATTTGAAACTTAACAGAAAAAAATAACCTTTAGATTATTTTGGGATGTAAATAAAGGGAAATTGTGGTAAATGTAGTTCAAAAAAGAAGAGAGCTCCCACTCCTTTTAATTTCTTAATATCCTTGCAATAATGTTTGTTTTCAATTAAAGTTTACATGTTTATGCAACCCATTTGTAAAGTATGCTAAAAGTTGAAATTTAACAAACATAGCTTTTAAGTTGAAAGGGGAGAATCTTAGGAGGTGCCAAGTCTTAGATTTGATAGATTCGGTTAATCTCATGATATCATGCATGTAGACATGTCTCATAAAACCCATTTGAAACAAAAAGATCTTACATTTTGAGGGAGGCTTCTAACCTTATCCTATAAAATGTAGGAAGTCTAGTCCATATCACCAACTCCTTGGGACCTATCATAAATTCCTAAACATTAATTAGGGAGCTCCCTTTACATGGTGACCTCCTCCAGTCTATTACTGAGAAAATACATGTCTATACAAAAATAACCTCTACATCAGTGCATTATATTGTGTATTTTGATATGTCTTGAGCTCTCCATTGAGATAGATTTTTATTTAATCAGTACACTAGTTAGGTTTTCGATTTCCTAACTTACTATTGGGGTTTTTTATTTTGGAAAATGTGTTGTTGTGCATTATGACCTATATTTTAGTGAAGGTTGTCATCAACTGAAATTTAAATTGTACGAACATTTTTTCTTTATCAATAGTTCTTAGCGACTTTTGGTGTTTGTAAACTCTCATCATCCTTTTTTGTTTATAAATAATATGTGCACTTGTGCAGAGTTCAATTATCAGTATTTATTAATGATATTAAGTTTCTACAATCCATATAATTATTACATATTCTTCTTGATTAGATTATGCAGAATTTTCTACCTCAATGTTTCAGATCACACTTTGTGATCCATCATCAGGATGATAAAGAGTGCTAAAGAAAAAAAATGATAGATGCAGAACAAAAAGCAATCTAAAAATGGGAATGGGAGGGATGAATAGGTGGGGAAGGACCAAATCAAAGAGCAAACAAGAGGACAAAAATGCATAATAATCAAAACAATTAAACAAAAAAGGAAGAATGAGAATAAGGAAGTTAGAAAGTACAAAAAGAGAGAGAAACAAAAGAAAAGAAACATGAACCCAATAAATTAATGAAAAAACAAAAAACAAATAACACATAATCACACACACACACACACATTATAATTCCTTGTGCAGATAGAGAAAAGCATTATGAGAAAGAAAATTTGTAGCCATGCATTCTAGAGTTCATTGATGGAACATTGGGGCACATGCTTAACATCTCGAAGGAATTTTGGACCTAATTGAAGGAGGCAATGCTATCTGACCTCATGTTATTCATTGTCATTATGAAAATGCATGTTACATAACCTGTCTTCTTTTAGGTGCTCTCAATAGTGGTTCTACAAGTTCTAAGATTGTTAAGATGTCACGAAATAATAACACCAATTAAAGATGATTATTTGATAGACTTCACAAATTTTAGTGATCACAAAAAATAGCATAAACCATTTTGAACCCTTAACATTTTGCAAAGAGAATTATAAAAATTGCCGCTTCCAGTTCAATTAGAGAGTGCTCAAATATATTTTTGAAATAATTGCCATAAATTTTCAAGGACTTACATAATTGAAACTAGCATTTGTTTGGGAACCCTAAGCATCCAAATATATTTTTGGAAGAACTCCCATAAATTTATGGTCGTTTGCAAAATCCAAACTGGTTAATGTTTTAAAAACCCTTTCAAACCCAATCATTAAAATTCTAAAACCCTTTTATCACCATTTTTTGAAGCTTTGACTACCTCTCATAAGGAATATAGAAAAACACAACAATCACAACACATTGTAGATAGAAGTAACAAATAGCCGATCTGCACATGCGACAAACCTTCCAAGTATTCACTTCTACAATTACCAAACTATCTCTCCTTTATTTTTTTTCTTTTGTTGAGAAAATGACAAACAAGGTCCTCTACAACACAAACATCTAAAAATCCTAAGCACCCAAATATATTTTTGAAAGAATTCCCATATATTTACAACTATTTGTAAAATCCAAATTGGTATTTTTTTCAAAAGCCCTTTTGAAGCCACATCAATCACAACACATTGCAAACAAAAGTAAGAAATAATTGACCTGCACATATGACCGTTCAGAATCAACCAATACAACAAATGACAAACAAGGTCTTCTGCAACACAAGCATATGCAAATACCACACGGATAATGTTTGAGAGGTTGAAATTAACCTTATTGCCATTTTTAATCTTTGCCATGCTGGTGGAAGGACAACGTCTATCCAGCACCCTAAATTTACCATTGACCATATTTAATAATTAATTGAAAAAAACACTAGTTATATTTTAATTTTTAATTATTTAAAAAACACGATCAACGATAAATTTTGAGTCCTGCATTAACAAGTGTAATGGAAGGTGGGACCAATGATGAATAAACACAAGTATTGGACAAATAACTACATATTCCCAATATTTGCCACCCACATGCCTAGTTTTCTTTTACACATATTTAATGCTCAACTACAAGGTCATCCTCATTGCTAAATAAAAACTAATAAACAGTGGTTGGGAAAAAGCCTCAAAATGTGTAGCATAAAATGTGGTCCAAGAAAATTGAAACACAACTGCAAACCGTCAACGAAATCAATTTTCTCGACAGACTAACAATATTCCAGCCTTAAAAGCCCATACATAAAGTTTATCGACTTAAATATCCGAATAAGTTAAATCCGATCCCAATAAACTATATTATACCCCACATAGTATTATCAAACAAGTATTCAATGAAAAACCATGATTTCCCAATGGAAAGGATACTGCAAATTAGTCCTAAATATTTTTAAAATTATTAAATTTACTACTTAGAATCCTTCTATGAAAGGCAGTTAAATTAATTAATTGTAAATAAATAATTTAAAATTATTATTCATTCAATATAAATTAATAAATTGTAAACAAATAATTTATATTATTATTTTTAAAATACTGTAAAAATATTCATTCTTGTATTGAAAAATATTATGAAAAAAAAACAAAAAACAAACATACAACACTCTAATTAGTGTTAATTCTTATTAAATACTAATAAACATATTTTTTTAAATCAATCCACAACTTGTCGTTCACATTCTTTCTATATGACAGCATTTTTTTAATAAAAATTTCCCACTCACCTTGTCCTTTCAATTTTTTTTACATTAAATCAATGAAAGGAAAATAACTACATTTAAAAACACAGCGATCTATATACTGCCAAGAAAATAGTTGGTATTAGTACAAATTTCTTGGTTAAAACCAAATACAACCTACCTCATGGATTTTTTAATTTTCAATATAATCACGGTCAAATGTCCAGTCTGGAGGTGCATAGACATTTGCCAAGGTTTTTTGGGTTTGTCTATTTTTTATTACTTTTTATAAGAAATTCGTATTCGAGGTCACTTCACGGTACGATTAACGTGCGTCGAGAAATAGACTTTGGATTTGTTAATTCAATATGACGAAGACTAAGAATTTTTTTTAACGCTTCCCCTAGCCACCGTGACTAGGCATTTCAGTTGAGTTTAAAAAGTATAATATTAGAGGTCCGACTTGGTAAAAGCATGCCTGTTATCAACTACAATTATTCCAAAGTAATGGCAAGGCACACACCCCTTCATTGAGTTTGTGCATTTGTTTGAGATTTGCCAAAGTTGTTCCGATGGAATTCAGAAAGTGTAAAAGAAATGTGGAACTATTATCCGCAGGAAAGTGGCGTTTGGCTTCTGTGAATGAAGTGAGAAGTCACATTAGAACGATTCAAGAAAATCAGATCCTTGAATCGTGGGATGTTGTAAGACTTCTGGATGGATGGGTAGATGGCCCCGGCAACAGATATAATGCTGTCGAAGAGTACAGATCCAACATGGTACACATGCTGCTGGTTAAAACGAATGTGTCAAGACCATCTGGTAAGTTGATTGCTTTATACAGTTATACGCGGGTATAATGACTCTTCTGTTTTTGATTAAATAATTGAAACAAGGCTAATAGTTAAATACACTTTCTGCAGATGGTACCTTTGATATGGAAATGTACTCTGGAGTGGAGTTGAACATTGAAGGAAGAAAAGCCGCTCTACTGCTCTCCTGTGATGATAAAATTACAGAAGTCATGTGCTTCGTTTTAAAGAGTATCGTCGACGGATTTGAGGATCTAGAACTGCGTCAAGCAGAGCTAGACCGCTTGACGGAAAGCCTGATAGAAACGTTCAGTCACCGTAGAACGTTATTGCACTACGCAACTGATCAGCCGCACAACGGAAAACATGCTGAGTTCGTTGCGCAATTGGTTCTAAGAAATTTTGAATATGGAAAAGAGTTGATAAAAGCTGTTGATAAATATGGTAGGACTGTTCTTCACTTTGCAGCTCTTCATGGTCACAATGGCCTATGCACTTTTCTAATGAATGAGTGCGGGTTGGCAGCCCATCAGAAGGATCGAAATGGAGGAAATCTGTTGCATTTTCTTGTAAATAGCAATAAAGTACATATAGTATATGTATTATGGGAACTGACCGCGGTGAAAAATCTTATTTTATTGATGGACGCCAAGGGTAACACGCCATTGCATAAAGCAGCTGCTAACGGTAATACAGATATTATATGCACTCTCCTGGACGATCTTGATGAAGAGATGGTGAAAAAATGCATTCGTCAGACTGATTTGTTCGGGCAAACGGTGCTTCTCAAAACAGTAAGGGGAGGTCACTGTGAAGCCGTGCGGTACCTATTGGGTAAGGGATCTAGGCCTCTCTTAGAACGCAACTCTGAATGCAAAACTGCACTGCACTATTGTGTGCAATTCCCAAACCAGCAGACGGCAAGAGATATGGCTAAGATATTGTTGAATCATTACGGATCTGACGAAGAAAGGTTGCTTCTACTATGGGCGTCGGCTATAGATATGGGTACAGCAGAACAAAGTGCAGAATCCTCACCGCAACTTCAACGTTTTCTGAAGCAGCAAAGGGAACTCGCCGCTGGAAGCTCGAGTGACTTGCTACATACTGCGATTAAATTGGGGTATGATGTGCTGGCATTGGAATTCATCGATAGAGGTGCAAAGACTAGCCAGCTAAACAACTTAACCGACCATAATTTGTCACAAGTTGAACGAGAGCGAGTCAAAAATTGTATGCGTTCTTCACAACCTTATCCTCTCGCTCCGTGTATCATTTTTTTTAAAGTATATTTATTATTTCGCGTAGTTTGTATGTTTCAATTTGTTGCCCGAAAATATGGATGAAAATATTTGTCTCTTGAGAAACTATTATTTAGTCAATTTTTTATTTATTTTTCTTCGGTTTTAATACAAATCCATGTAGTTATTCTAATATGAGATCAGGGTTCATGGATTGAATTTTAGGGATATCTATTTGATCAAATCTGTTTGGGGCATGACCTTATCTTTTTGTATGAGGGCTTTGCATTCAACAAGACTTGTTACCTCACTCATTTAGAACTATTCAACTTCACCAACAGACCAAAAGTCTATTGACAATAGTTTTATTTTTTCAATGTAAGAATCTTGCTTAAAAAGCTATCTCGTATCATCAATATATTCAAATTTTAAAATTTTAGTTATATAAATAATAAAAAAATATAAATATTTTTATTTTAATTATAGTTTATAATTGAAATAAAAATATGATTAAAGAAAATATAAAATCCTTTTTCACAAATTTTTAGTTTTCTAAAAGCTTTTAAAAATCAACAATATTCTCCTCACAAGAATTGGAAGCTTTTTAATAATAGACAACTTTCTGCAAAACTTTGTGGAAGAAGGCCAAGAAAGATAAATATGGTTGCTTAGAACAGTAGCATCACTTCCTATGTTGAAAAGCAAAACAAAGCCACACTGTCATGTTTTTGGTAACATAGTATGTCATTATAGTGTATTTTGAAATCATTTTTAGTTGATAATATATGATTCGATAGGATTTTGAAAAAGCAAAGCAAAACAAAACCACACTGTCATGTTTTTGGTAACATAGCATGTCATTATAGTGTATTTTGAAATCATTTTCAGTTGATAATATATGATTCGATAGGATTTTTAAAAATATGTATTTTTTTTTCTTATGATTTGATAGGATTTTTATTTTTTTTTCTTTCGAATTTTTTAAATTCTTATACATTCATTGGTAGGAGTGAAGAAATTTTTTCTTGTTAGACACTTTCTGTGAAGTCATATTTCATGTAAGAGATAATCTCTCAAACATGATAATTATTTAAGGATCTTTGGATTCTATCTATTTGAAAATACTAAAACATCAATTTATACTTTCCAAATTTTTGTATGATGCCCGAGTAATAATTTTTTTTCGGTATTTGATGAATGATGTAATGTGAATTGATGTGATTTTTTTTAAGTTGTGGAATAATGTAAAAATATTTGTATTGCCTTCAATAATCTGAACATATCACATGGAGAGCTCTAAAAATCAAGAATCTAAGTTTAAGATATAAAATCAAAATTGCTGATAACTATAAGAAATCCTTTAGAATACACAAACAAAGGTTTGGAGATATAAATATTGTACCATGAAAATATATAAAGATTCTACCATGAATTCAAAAAGAACTCATTTTGTGATTTGAAAAAAAAATGAATAAATATTTTCTTTCACGGTATTCAACACTATGGTATATTTTACACATTGATGATGAAAGGGAATATAAATTTCAAAATGGCTATTGTCAAGGAACAATTCAGCCTATTAAGAGTTTTGTAATGTTTTATTTGGTTGTTAGGCGTTAAAGTTGAATTATTAAGTATAAATTATTAAATTTGTGAAGCATTTTGTTAGTGAAAATATGCAAATATAATGATATCTATTAATTTAATTTAAAAATAGATTTGCAAAATTAGAATTTGAAATATCAAGTAAAATTGTAACATTAAATATAAAAGAGTTTAATTGATTTTGTATGATATTTGGTAAGGGTAAATACTTACATTTCATGGGGAAATAAAATATTCTTTGTTGAACACTTTCGAATGTTGAGACAGAGGAATGGTGAATCAACACATGTTAAAACACTGCCAAATCAGCCATTCAATTATCATTCATTCCACTCAAGAATGTGATTCAAAAAATGCCATCCTCCTACTAAAGAACAAACCCATTCTAGATTGGAAATGTGAAGACCTTGTGGCCAAGTGTAAGGCCCTCATTTGCGAGATTAGTCATGGTCGTCTTTGTCATATGAGAAGGGAAGGCAATAAAGTGGCAGACAAGTTGGCTCCATTACGACCATTTTCCAAAAACTTAAAAATTTGAACAAATATCTATGATATTTCAGATTTGGTTTGTGCAACAATCTTTGAGGACATAAAGATTAATGATGGAGTATAATCCAAGGATATTCTTTTTCATCATTTTTTGCCAACCTTTTAGCTAGTCCTTTTTTGTTTTGGTGGTGGACGTCCCTTTCAAAAAGCAATGTCACTTCCCTCCCTTTTTTGTAAGTGTTGTCAAGATCAAATTGCTAGTGTTTTCTCTAGCCACTTGGTTTTTACTTTGAAGCTATCTATGATTGAGATGAGAGGGGACCTAATACAAACTAAACCTAAACCTGAATCATGTGACAAATTCAAAAGTAATGCTAAGCTATGGCAGAAAGTGGTTAAAGGGAACCCAAACAGTTATGTTGAAGGAATGTAGGGTTTCGACTAAGAATTTTTCCTAGGCTTGGTAAAAGGAGGAGGTGAAAATTGGAAAGGTTGTCTTCAGAGTCACTTTGGATTTGATTGCCCCATTATTGGGCTTCCACAAGATGGAATAACTTTCCCCAAGAAGCTAAAAGGGTCATATAAGGAGGAATTTAAGCTATTTTCCAAGTCAGAAGAAGGGGTTCTAGGTTACAAAGTGGCTATAATAGAGAGGAGCTACTTGGTATTTGGAAAGATCCTGCCCTTTTGTTGATAAAATTCTTCACTCTGGATAGGCGTTTTAAGAGATTTCATACCCATCTTTTCCTAATGTTAAACTACCTTAGGTATGGTATAAGGATGAATTTTGCATACAGGGTTTGTTCTTCACTATCTCAATCTATTGCAAAAACTAACTCTAAATATTCCAATTCCCTCAATCAAGAGTTAATTCTTAGAATCTATAACTTTCACCTTGCTTTAACCCTTCTAATAGATCCTTGTTAAGTCCTCTTGGCCACCCATCAAACCCAAATTTAATGGTTGAGCTCCCCATGACAAAACCCAACCTCATTACTGGCTCCCCCATGAATGGCATTACAGTTAATATGGAAAAAATTAACCATCAAATATTCTCTCTTAACAACATATGTTAGACGGTAGTTTCAAAACTGGGACAAACAAAATCCTAGACTTGTTCATTAGATGCTGCCTAATTAGCTATCACTATGCATGTAGACTAATGGCCTACTTTGAAACGTGACAGTTCTGATAGCTCTTGACCGTGGAGATCTGCGTGTAAATAATATGATAGAGGGAGACCCAGACCAACCATCCATCCACGATAGCCTCGGTACGTACGAATTGCATCATTATAAATTCAATCTTTATAGAATTGCGCAAAGATCACATATTAAGGCTCAAGATGTACAAGTTATTTATGTGGGACTCATT
The DNA here is from genome assembly GCF_030272615.1 of Cryptomeria japonica. NCBI lineage: Eukaryota > Viridiplantae > Streptophyta > Pinopsida > Cupressales > Cupressaceae > Cryptomeria > Cryptomeria japonica. The sequence goes on along the minus strand of NC_081408.1, from coordinate 156,559,274 downwards.
TCAAGACGTAGATGGTAATCGGTCCAAAATGTTAAGAAGTTAACATTATAACCAGTGTAGAATTCAGTTCAGCATGCAAAGAAACAATCTATTTAGTCAAGGAACCTATTATTTTTGTGAGACCCTCTCCCACTTAAACAACCAGTTTTTAAAATTACCAATTATTTGAGGGATACTCTTGGTCTATACTAAAATGGTTCTTTTAGGCAGGATAAGAGTAAAGATATCACCTTAAAACTTACATAGCTTATCGTTAAATGTGACTTGCACTGTGCCAGGAAGAAGAGTATTTGCCGAAGGCCTGGCTGCACTTTTTTTAAACCCATATGTTAAATCACCTGTGACTGTGGGCATCTCAGGTGACTGAGGAATTGGGAAGTCCAGTTTAATGTTGCAGGTACCTTCTTAAATCCTTTTATCAAAATGATTTGACATGGTTTTACTTCATATAATATTGATGAAATTCCTGAAACAATGACAATTTACACAAATGACAGACTGAAATTATTTTGCTACAAGCGGCAGCTCAGCAAGCGTTTCCCAATATTCTACCAATCGAGGATTTTCCAGAACAGTTCATGTTAGCTCTGAAAGATTCAAAAAAATACAATAAAGTTAAGAGTGCAGTGAGAGATTTATTACGAGCGTCTGAAATAGCTGATGTAAGTACATGATATAAATCAATATGAATAACTCTAGTAAAAGTGAGATAATAGAGCCTTAACCATCATGAATCACTTAAATTTTCATCCCTTGCCCGGCAGATTGATGATCCACTGGTGTATTTTCTGGACAACTATCAAGACAAATACGCTCAAGTGTATAAATCATTAGCGCTTATGGAACGGGGGGAGATGGTGAGTTTTTTCCCATAAATATCCTAAGTTAACGGGTTTCTAAGAATTTTTTCAGGCTCATTGATTCGTGTGTCTCTAGTTTGCTTTGAAGGATCAAACGTCAGATTCAAGTGGCAATCCGCGCAAGATTCCTAATATTCTGACTGTTCAATATGACGCATGGCATTATCGGAATGAGTTAGAAGCATGGGCCGGCTTGGCTGTAACAATAACAAAGGCGATGGAAGAAACAATGACCAGGTCCCAGAAAATCAGGTCTTGTTGGAGATATGCATGGAAAGAACGAGGAGACGAAATACTATTTCAATTTTTTTTGCCGTGCGTCCTTGCTCTTTTTCTTTCTGGTTGGGCTACTTGGGTAGTCTGGATGCTGTTTAAAAGATCGAAGCACAGTAATCTGGAAGGCTTAAAATACGGATCCATAGCAATAACTCTAGTAGTTGTTTTCTGGACTCTAACAAGACAACTGCTATCTGTATTTAAACCTGTTGCTGTTCAAGTTATGAGATATATTCGTCTACCTGACCATAGCACAAATCTGGGTTATCAGCATCAAGTCATATCTGACATCAAATTCTTGAAAGAACAAATTTGTGAAAAACCGTCTTTCATATGGAAATTGCTTGCTGGTAACTGGTTATGGAGTGACAATGTTGAAGACACATCCATTCCAAAATCATGTCCGCCTTCCAAAAATGATCTTCGCATAATTGTCTTTATTGACGATTTGGATAGGTGCGAAGACGCAGTTATTTTGAAGGTATATCTCATTTGAATCGGTTTTATTCTTGAACTGTTTAACATGGTGGTAAACGATGGTATACACCACTAAAATTTTAAGCTTTTCCTAAATCGAATTTCCAGGTACTATCTGCAGTTAATTTGGTCTTAGCGGTTTGTGATATCAACGTGATTCTTGGAATGGACAAGACAATGGTCTCAAGAGCAATAGCACATAATTATCAAAACCAATATCCAGACAGTAATAATTCAAGTAATGTAGATGCGGATAATTTGGCGGAGAGATATTTACGCAAGATAGTTCAGCTAACCTTGACCTTGCCAGATCTTGACAATGATCAAAGAGAACAGTTTCTAAATCAGCTGTTGGGAAAGGAAAGTGGCGACGAGACAGAGGGGAGCTCACGACTTTCACCAGGTTCTGAAAAATTACAATCCATTCCTTATATTGCAATATCATTTTACTTTATAGAAGAGAAACATTTTCTCGGTGAATCAGGTACTAAACTGTACGATATAAAAACCTTCTACAAAGTCTCAACTTGTTTTACTTTTATTAAAGAAAAGGATTTCTGGTTGATGCAGATGCTCAGCCCAGTGATGGAGATCAAAACCCTAGAGAAAACGTTCAACAAAATCATCCACGAAGCGTCCCAGAACCTTTAGCAGGTTCTCAAATTACATTCTATCGATTATAGGACAAGGATTTTTAATTTCATTTGTTTTACTTTTAATGAAAATAAACATTTTCTGATGGATGCAGATGCTCAACTCAGCGATATAGAAAACCCTCACGAAAACCTTCTACCAAACCATCCACAAAGCGGCCCGGAGAAGTGGCTGATAATTTCCCAATTACTTTTGTGTTTCAGAGCATTGAAGAGGGGACTTTGCCGATTCAGTTATTCAGGTATTACTGTTAGAAACACTTTCTTCAAGAGTTTCGAATTATCACTTCAATTATATCGATGTGATTGAATAATCGTTAGAGAGGTTTTGGTATTTCATCAGGCCTGGATATAAGCAGGTCGAAACTGAAAAGCACGATAGTAAATAGTCGCCAGTTAATAATGCGAAGCTACAGCGATGAAGAGCGGAAAGCAATATCTTTCTTGAGCAGACAAACAAACCATGATCCACAACTTCCTCGTGATTGGAAAAGATTCCTCTTATACCATCGTTTAGCCTGGAACATCTTTTTTATAAGCAAGGAAGGCAAAAACCTACCACAATGGCAGGTCCAATTACTTGTATGGAGTTTTTGTTGCTGGCAGTGGAAAGACAATGTCAACCGTATTATTGAGGTAGTTTACGCGCTTGCATTTTCTTCACGTTTGATTTTATAGATTTTTAATCCTCACAGACATCCATATGTGCCTTTTGTATCTGGCAGGATTGGAAGAAGCTTGTGTCTATAAAAGACGACACTATTGATGATGAGGACCCCACATTCAGAACAATTGTTAGGCAATATGTTGATAGAATTGAATCAGTTACCGAAAAGGAGATATGGAATTCATTAATTCAGATTTTATTCACATATAATGAAAATGAAAGTCTATTTTATAATGTTTTTAAATGATATGTAAGTTACATTTATCAACACCAATGCTATCTCACTTTTGAAACTATCCTGAAAATATGTCATTCCCATTTTAAGAAATAGTGAAAAATAAGAAGATAAAATGAATTATAGACAATAAGCTATATCTATCAATGAAAATTTGGAAAGAATTCCTTCAGTTTTATTTTATAAATATCATGATTCTACATTTTTTTTGGTTTTATTTTCTAGTATCACATGAAATGCTTTTGACTTGGAGCTACAAATAGGTGAAGTCACAAATGAGGGATCTCATCCTCATTTCACAAAGCTGAGACTCAAACCCGCGAGCATATTGTATCAGCAAAGGCACAAGCTTGCGATCACAATGGTCCAATGGAGATTAGAACCTTGATGGTCAGAGTAACAACACCACCACTTCACCAACACACTATGATAAAAACCAATGTTGAATCACAATTCATTACTATGTCTTAAGTTTATTTTCTTTGTATTTCTACAATGAATATGATTATTATGATCATTATGATCATGCATCTTATTTTTTTATTTCAATAGTTGTAAAAACATACATTTGAACCAAAAGTTACCATCCTATCTTATTAGCATAAAAGTTCCTCTTATTTATCAGAATAACATTTTTTTCTTTATATTTCTACAATGAATATGATTATTACAATCATATATCTTATTTGTTTATTCCATATTAATGAAAACATGCAATGTTACCCTCCTATCCTAACATAAGAGTTTCTCTTATTTATGAGAATGACCTTAAGTATATTTAATCTTCGTTTCTATGTTATATATAGAAATATATGAATTTTTGGTGATTTGTTTCCATATAAAATATAATTATATTTTAATGCACAGATCAAATAAGTATATTATATATGTAATAATGAAAAAAAAGCTGATGCTGTATCTCAGGACACTGTAATGTTATGGAATTGTCTATGCAGTCAGAGAATGCGCCTGACTAGACAAATTTTTGTCATTTGCATAAACTGAAAATCAATGCATAGCTGTATTCTGAAGTGTCGTCTCATGAATTGGCATAATGGCACGATAGGCATCGGATTATTCTTTAAAGTACTTATAACTGACTAAGAAACTTAACTGGCTTGTGCTAGTGAGATTATTTTGAACAGTGAAACGATGCCTGTCAAACAGAGGAATTATGTAGTTCTTGCAGTCATGAATTCCTTATTAGACATGCAATGCGAACTTCTTGCAAAAGCACCTCAAGGGAAACATGATCTCAAGTAATGCAATTAAGGAATGATTGATAAGGAATGCAAATTGTTTGAAAGAATACCGTAAAAGTGTTGGGTCTTATGGACACAATGATGATAGATAGTGCACAAAATGAATTTATGAATCAAAAACTTCAAAAAGTTTTAAGCAAATCTATTTGATAGAAACCGCTACCCTTTCTAATATTTTCCCTGCCTGTACTTTAAAAAGGGATAAGGAAATGTGCCAGGCATTGTATATGAGATCAAGGCATACGAGATAGAACAAAGCAAATCACTTCATACAGGTCGATTTTTTTTAGATATTGACCAGTTTATAGCCCTGCGCCAGTATAAATGTAAACACAAATAAAAATCAAAGTAAACCTTTTCCACAGGCCATTTAAGCCACTTAGATTCGTATTAGAAATGAACATTTTCTATATTTTTGAATGAGGTAAACACAAGAAGTACACATTCACCTGTCAAGAAGGAGGGCTGCAGGGCAGCAAAGTTCTTGCCAGAGACTGGAAACAAAATAGTTTTGATTTTGTGCATCCATCAATTAATCTAATTGAAAGAAGATCTCAAATGAGAAAGAATATAAGCCAATACAAGATTTTACAGGAAGTATATTTTAATATTTGCATCATATTGCCTTGCTACCAAGTAATTGACATATTTATGTCATCTCCACATTCTTCAAATTGTTAAAGTGATCAGCGTTGTTTTTGTTAATATGTGCCAAAGAATTAACATGTCGAAAATAAATTGATTCAAAATCAAAATTATTTTAATTTAATGAATCCAATAAGACTGTATTTGTTAACCTTCAAACTTCTACTACAAACCACTTAGAATGATCCATGGTGACAAATAGGAAAATGACACCATGTGTAGTAATTTTTCTCTTTTCTCTTTTAGGATTCTACTTATCTTTCACCTCACATCCATTCTCCTTCTGCATCATAATAACCTTCCCACCCCCAACATGGCTTTTTGATTGTTTTCCATCACTCACATGCACACTTCCCCATGCATAGTAAGGTCATCCTATCCCTCTTTGGGGCATCTCTTCAACCTTTGCAGTGGGTTGGGAGATTTGGCATCTCACGGTCAGAGGAACTATTATCTTCATCAATCTTTTCACTCATAAACCACAATAAAATTTCACTTGCATCATCAACCGTATCACTTCACCTTTTCTACGTAATAAAGACATCCAGTGGGCAAATGAGAGTACATTTTAGATAGATAAGAAGTGCAGCTTTGGAGCTTTAGCAAAATCATTACATGATGAGATCAAGATTGAGAAATTATAACATCCTATCAACCTATCAAATCCAACAAGACACCAATCATGATAGGAATCATTTCGACATGAGGCATGATGTCTACTTCTTTGGTAGGTTTTTTATTTTATTTTATTTTTTTGGTGACATGTCTTTTGGCTTTTTTGGGATGTCTCTGATTAGAGATTTTATCTTCAAAATTTCTTTGACTAGAAAGGCGAGGATGGGGCGTGTTCACTTGTTTGTTACCTATGGATTGTTCCTTAGTAACATGATGACTCATCTTAGGACATGATTTTCTAAGATCATCAAGGACGTATGGGTTTCATGTGAACTGAAGCATGTTCTTTAACTGTCTGATGTGTTTTCCTACATGTAATTGATATGTTGATTTATTTGGGTCTAATCCATATCCAGATGAGTTTATCCTTTTTCCATAATAAGCTCAATGATGATACAAGCACTTTAAAAGCATGGGAATTTTCACTTCTTATCTTTTCTATCATATTCCATCACCTTCATTTCTTTCATCACTTCATATCTTTTCTTTCATATTTAATCAGCCTCATTTCCTTCATCACTTCATATCTTTCCTTTCATCTTTCATCACGTTCATTTCTTTCATCACTTCATATCTTTTCTTGAACATCTTTCACCACCTTTATTTATTCACCACTTAATATCTTTTCTTCCATCTTTCATCTTTCATTTCCTTCATATCCCTTTTCATTACATTCATATCCTTGTCTTCATCCATCATTTCTTTCATCTTTTTCCTATCATCACCATTCTTCATCCTCCTTATCTCAAAGATTAATCCAAAGCTTTATCCAACTGATACATGTCTCTTAAATCCAATATCAAACCAATCAACTTGCTTCTTAGCATGGGACCCTCCCACTTCTTGATCAATCACTTAATCATTATACCAACTTATCTGATAGTAGCATCAATCTCAATCATCTTAATTAGCATATCAATCTAGCTATACTAATCATTTCTATCAATTTTTTAGTTACTCTTATAAGTTATACATTTTCATCAAATGTGCATCTATGCATAATCACTCACACAATATCAAGCATCAAATCCTTTCCCCATGATCTATCGAGAGATTAATCTTTCGAGGGGGCATATCCTCTTTTTCATCATCCTTAGTAGGATATCCTTGGGGCATATATCAGTTAATCAATTTTTTTTTGAAACAACACGACAAGCTACATTGTCTCAAAGAGGGGCAAAATGTAGACACATAAATTTGTTCTCATATTTATCATAATTATTATATTTTATTATCTATTTAATTGAATTCATTAATATTTCCTCATTAATTCATTAATTTACCTAATTTATCTCAAATCCATTCTTAATCTCCATTACTCATCCTATTTATCCACTCCCACCCCCCACCAATTGCATTCACTTGGAGAATGTGGAACAAATGCTTATCTCCAAGCACCTTCTTTATCCCAAAGTTCTCCTACAACTTGACTTCTCCCATGAGAAATCCTATAAATTCATTTCCCCCCCCTCTCTCTCTCTCTCTCTCTCTCTCTCTCTCTCTCTCTCTCTCTCTCTCTCTCTCTCTCTCTCTCTCTCTCTCTCTCTCTCTCTCTCTCTCTCTCTCTCTCTCTTATTGAAACTTGGACGTCATAATGTTGTTTTGAAATCTTTTGCATACTTCTTTTTTTAAGAATAATAGCAATCCTCATATTTCCATTCAATTTTATCAATCTCATTCTTCCATGGCCTCTTGTGCATTGTGCTACAAACCTAAGAGAAATTATAAGGAAATACAAGATCTTAATAGATAGATGAACAAGAGAATCAAGTGTCTCTTGAACGCATTGTGTGTTTTTGCTTGTTCGTTGCAGGTTTATGTATTCTTGTGGAAGTGTTCTCTTGATATGGTGTTGAAATGGTTATGAATCTCTTTTGTTTATGGTTGGGCATTTGTAGGGTTCATTGTTAGGTTTTCCAATTTCAGCATGATAAAATAAGTGTGTAAAATTTTGGTGGAATGAGAATATGAAACATAATTCATTCGCATTTCTTGACATAACAAAAAAATAATATTTTCTGCAGTGTAAGGAATACACCCTAATTGTTGGTATGATTTATTAATTAACTTAAATGTACGTATAGAAAGTGGTAGGGACAAGACAACCAGGTGGATGTGTAACAACAATCGAGAATTTCGAAAAATGTTTATATTTGATAAATTTACAGAAGTTAGTAAAATATTAAGTTTAATTTTTACCTGCTTGATTTTGATTGGTCAAATTTTTTTATTTCATATTTATAAATAGAAAAATTTAAAAATTTCAGCAAAATGTTGATGGACCAATAAAAGAATAAGAAAAAAATAGATTTAAAAAATATTAAGAACTCAAACTTTAATTTTAATTGATATATTATGATCTACAATAACTAATGAAATGAAAACATTGGTCTCTAGCAGAGACTAATAACTTTTTTTATAAAAAATCACAAGTTATCGAAGCTCACATGGCATCGAATTTAATATTAAAAAATAAAAATTAAACAAAAAATTAAATTCGATAACACAGTGACTTTAACAAAGCGAAATTAATGGAGGAAAAAAGTATTCCCACGTTTTGAAACAGGGAGCGAAAAGTGTTTAATAATTAAATATGTACAAATCAATCCTTAAATCTCCTTTTAGGATTATTAAATCTATTGCATAGAACCGGTTTTACTAAAGATAAAATGAAAGGTGATTAGGAAAACACAATTCTCGTCAAATTTTCTACTTGCTTTTTGGCTAACGTATGTTTCAAATGAAAGAGAATGGGAGCCATTCATTTTAGAATAATTGGTCTGCGGTCCAACCAAGGTAATGGGCATAAAGTCGATTATATAAAGTTGAGTACGGTTTGATTGGTTCTTACTCATAAACTGATCAATAAGAAATAGTATCAATTACCTATTACCCCTCTATATTTTAATTCTTACCGCATATCTACAATTCTTTCTTCGGGATATTTTTTCATTGGAAGTCATTTCAAAGTATATTTTGTTAATAATCTATGATGGGTTGTTAACCTTAACTTAGATACCTTCCAAAATCACAAATTCGAATAAAAGTTGATTAGCTCGTGAGCAAATTTTCAATCTATGGTGGAGGGATTTTAATATCTTCCTCTGTGATGAGATCAATCCCTCCCTTACATACAAATGGTTAAACAAGGAAAGATAGTATTTTACTCAAGTTTACCTAATCAGCATTATGACCATCACATTGTTTGGACCGCAGAACAATCATTCTAAAACGGACGGCTCCCATTCTCTTTTATTTAAAACGTACGTTAGATAGAGAAAGTAACACAAACACAAACAAAAAACTTTGACGAGGACTGGTTTGTAATTGCCTCTCATTTTCACTCTGAGAGGGGGTTGAATCAAAGTGACATAAATTTACACACTAAGATTAAGGATTAAAACTTGATTTCAACTTTGGGGTTTTTAACACATTGAAAAATTGGAACAAGTTTGAACACATGAACGCAACTGAACCTTTGCACAACTATTTAATTCATTTCAAAAGCATATATAAGATTGTCTAACTGAATTTACTTAAACAATCTGTTTATGCTCTGCAGTACAATATTTCAAGAAAAGCTAATTGCTGAAAATGATAACTGAAACCAGATAGTTTTTACATCACAGATTGAACTGAACAAACAACACCATGAACAATTTAAGTATCAGATCTTGAGAAGGAATGCACACAAAAGATAATCAGAGAGAGACAAAAGACAACACACAACACCAAATATTTCCGAGTGGAAAACCTCTCATGGGGTATAAAAAACCACTCGAACCTGCTTGCTTTATTCCAACTCAATCCTCAATTGATTACAATGGTGGAGTTCAACTCAACACCTCAAACCAATCCTTTTAATAATTCCAAAGTCCGAGTTTGTACTCACCAATGATCTTTCAATTGCATTTATTTTGCAGTCCTAAAACCACTGTTGAGTACAAAACAAATTTAAGTTTTTCAATAATATCAATTTCAATATCCACTGTATCAAATAGTGTTATAACTCTATTATGAAAACCAGAGTAACCCCATGTGTATGAAATAGTGTTACAACCTTGTTGTGAAAACCAAAGAAATGTATCCCATGTATTACATTACAAAATTCTTCATGAAACTTTTTATCTCTGCTATGAATCCCAACTATGGTAATGTCTAAGTCTTTTTTTTAAATAACAGAGATGCCAGCTGAAAAGTTTAGAGGATACCCTCGAAATAGGGTACCTAAACCCTAGTAAGGGTTTCAACAAAACACATAATTGCATAAAAGTAAATAAAAGTTACTTTTTCTTTGAAAAAAAAAACTTTTTGCAAAATCATTTTTGGGTAACCAAGAAATAAACTAAACTGTAAAATACAAAAGGATTATGTTTTTTTTGCTTTTGAACAACAGAAGGAAAAACAAAAAAAAAAAAAAAACTTCTTTCATTTTTCACTGAAAGTGAAAGTAATCATAACCAATCTACAATATCACTTTCCCTTTTTCAAAAGCTGAAATCTTTTATTTCAGTTTTTCTTTCAAACTAAAATTAAACAATCTTTCCTTCTTATTTTTCTTTTATTTCCCATGCAAAGCTGTGAGCCAAAAAATGAGAATGATAATACCTGAAAATGGTGAACATAAAACCTAAAAGAAGGTCCCTAATAATCTTCAAACACCTCCATGAAATGTGACCAATAATATCTCCATTTGAATCTACATAGCAAATAAATAGACGTACTCCAAACCCACATGGAGATTCTTCCATCCAATCTGCCTGTAACTACCACAAAAACTCCCATGGCGGCGTTGCATGTAGGGTTTAATCATTAAACAAACGGTTCTTTTTCTTTTCACCTAAAAATTATAAACCAAGCCGCAAACAAAAATAGATTGTCATTTCAAGTTCGCAAGTCAACCAAAACACTTCATTTCAAATTGATTTCCAAGTCATCATTATGTGCCACGTCAACAGAACAACATATCAGCCAAAATAGGTAGAGATAATTCACAATACAAAAAATATCATATGTCGAGTCATCAAATGAGTGTCATGTCAACACTATAATGTATAAATATAATCATTGTTAGTCCAAGCAGTTAACACTATATGATATGTCATTATCAATGCATGAAACGTACGACGTCAGCTTAAGAGTGTTGCTGACATCACATTTCAATGTGCTTTTCAAAATAAATAAAAAACATATGTACTAACACTCATGTGTGCTAAGATATACTATAAACTTTGTGCACCAATGAACCCAAAGTAATGTGTGCTAAGCAATTATATGCAAGCATAATATCTCATGCAAACACAAGGAAACCATATACCTTGGTCCTACGGTGAAGCCCGATGTATCAACAAAACCTGTGACTATCAAGATGTCACTGCATATACACTACATCCATCAATAACATGAGAAACCATAATTGGGGAAACCAAAATCTAATCATGCCAATGTATCTCTATTTGTCATCAAGGACAAGCAACCAAAAATATGTTTGTTCAGACCAATGTATCTGTCTATGCATGTCAATGTCTATTCATGCCAATGTATCCTTTTTTTCATCAAGGACAAAGACAAAGAGGGTTAAAAACTCTCCTTTTGTCCTTGATGGCAAAAACAAGCCATCATTGAACAGATAGTACAAAATATAATCAATAAGAAACCATGCAGAAATACAGACTGCAGAAATCACTTTCAATGATGATGCTTCACATGTCCCCCTTTTTGTCACATGGACAAAGGGTAACAAACCAAAACATATACAGAAAACTTCAAAATTGATGCTACAGGGTATGACAATGAGCAACAAAATAATTCTATTGGAGAGCTAAGGCTCCCCCTTAATCTATTCATGTATTTAAGCAACAAGAGATTGAGAAAAGACTCCCAATCGTTCTCTAAATCTCTCAAAAACTTCCTTAGGCAATATCTTGGTAAATATGTTAACCACTTGTGATTGTGTAGGTACATACAAAACCTGAACTTCATTAGCTAAAACTTTTTCTCACAAAAAATGAAATTTGATGGCACACTTTTAACCCTATGTCACACTTTTATTAAGGAAGTGGCCAACACAACTAAAACTATTTAACTTTGACCACATAAAAGTGACATTTCAAAATGATGTAAAGTGATGAAATTTAGAAATGTTAATGAAGTTTATGTCTGTTATTTTTTGAATTTAAAAAAAAAAAATTTATATATTCAAAATACATATTTTTAACAGTAGAAAAATGCTAAAAATTAGGACTTCTAGTAAGCATCATTAAAAAAATATATATTAAATATAATTAAAAATCCAAACAAACTTATTTTTTCCTGATTTTGATTTTCCACATAGATGATATATATAAGCAGTGTTAAAAAAAAAATTACATTTTGCTGTATATTTTTCTCATAATAACATTTTAAAGTCCAACATAGTTGAATCTGGTAGTTTTCATTCGATGTCACTTTTTTCCTATTAAATTTATCATTATCAAAAAGAAAAATTATACGCTTTTGGAGAATATTCTCTCCTCTAGTGATAATGATATTTTTTTTAAAAAAGTAATTTTTTTAAAATTTCAAATCAACCTCTTCTCCAACTTAAAAAACCTACTTGCAATGTTTAAAAAATAAAACATATTGAAATTAATCAAAACATTAAAAAAATGATATCTCCAGATTCTCGACTTTGAGCTCTCTACAAAAGGATATCTTTTTAATTTTGTAAAAAAAAAAAAAATTCCTGAAGAAAAATATAGCAGAAGTGGAAAGATTTAGAAGTGTAGAGAAAATCACATTTTGGCTGCCACATCGCATGATGCGTAAATACTTTTGGCTGAAATGAACACTTTAATACTTTCAATCAACACTTAAATACATGAATTTACTTACTTGAACACTTGAAATTATTTGGTCGAACCTTTTGTGTCATTTAGGCACCACGTGTGCGTCATTGGGTACCACGTGGCCACCAAATGGGTTTGGTTGAACCATATTAGGGGTTGTCTTGTCTCATGGAGGGTTACCCTTAGAGGACACTTGAACTAATTTAGAGATCTCCATCATTGATCATGAATCTAGAGGCCTCTTATCCTTTGCCTCATAAAAAAATTTGAAATTCCTAATAGTGCACTTATTAGAGAGATGGCCTACCAATGAACAAAGTTGATAGAAGAGTGTAGATTTTTCACACTCCAACTACTGAGACCAGGCACGAAGACAAGACTTTGAGGTCAATGGACATGTGCAATGTCGTGCCAAGAGCAATGCCTAGACAAAAGTGTGCATAGACCAGTTTGAACCTTTGTTTAGTAATATCATAAAGAGAGATAAACTTCCCAAACAAACTAGGTAGACCAACAATAATCTCCTCATCCCAAAACTCTAAAGGCAATCCTAGGAGCCAAACCCAAGGCATAATAACACCAGCTAAAAGAGTATTCAACTTAAATGCAGGACACCACTTTCAAAGAAGAATTTGCTGCTTACCAGAAAACCAAGGGTTAGAAGAGAGGACAAGAATACTATCCTCCTTATGTGAGAATGAGAAACAAAATATACTTTTAGGGAATGTCGAAACTCACACACTTTATTTAATAATCCATCTCACTACAACCCATTTTTGAATAGACACACCATCTATAGGCATAAATTGTCCACTGTTGAAAAGATCCTTGCATCTCCCTTGGGGAGGATTAGCATATAACAAGGAAAAAGGAGATTAGTTCCCAAAAGTGCCCCTGTTGATAATCTTCAAAGGAGAAAAAGAGGAGCTAAAGAAGGACCCACCCACCCCTCGATAACATACATCCTCCCAAATATTTTTAAAAAGGAAAAAGAATTGCACACAAAATCATTTTGAAGGGGACACTTGCCCCAGGTCTTGAACCCCAGTCACAAATAGAAGTAGGCTCACCGCATTATCCTTACCAGATTTCCCTAGATCCTCACCCGACCATTTCTGCCATCACTCCCTGAGCTCATTTTGAGAAAAAGAACTTGCATTATTTGTATAGAGTATTATTATTTATGATCATATCCATAGGACTTAAAAAATGGTGGTCTTAGATTTGGGCTTTCAAAGTTTATTAGTTAAGGTTTATTAACAAAATACTTTTCGAGATTCTATTAAAAGTAAAATTAACCATAGGCTAAATATTTTTCTCATAAATATATAGGTGGTATTGCAACTAAGGAGGTTCTATAAATTTATTTAATTGTAAAAGGATGTATGATTTGAAATACTATAAAAGGGGAGTGTATCTCTTGCTAAATAGGAACATTATTAGATTGCCCATTTTTAAAGTAATGATTTTTTAGATATACTCTTGGAACCGTTATCCTCCAATTTTTTATTATTTTTGTCATCTTCTAGACTTGAGTAAGGTTTTCTTAGGATCTAATTGGTCTAATGTTTTTATTTCAAGTCTTCTAAATTGGTTGGGAAAACTCATATTTACTTTTTGAAGGATTTGATAATTGAGTAGTGGGGGGTGATTTAAATGATCAGGATTTGCTTTGGTCTATTTTCATAGATAGACATTTCTTCCCTTAAGAAGCAGTTGATGCCCATATCCGAGATTGTGATTGAAAGGGAGTTTATATAATGTCATGTGGATAAATTAGCTCTTACAACATGAAATAAATAGGTATGAGATTTTTCCTTTGTGGAAAGAAATATATAATTCTTATTGTTGACCAAAGTGAAACCTTTTATATGATTTTTTAGCCATAATAAATTTCTCTGTTGGGACAACATATGAAAAAGAGGTTTCCAAGGTCCTTCCAAATGTGTTCTTTGCGGGTTTAGTGAGAAATGCATTTCTCACTATTTCTTTGAGTTTATTTGTTTTTGCAAGCATGTTGAGTATGTGGTGACACATTTGGAATCAAACTTTTGTTCATGTTGCAAGATCTATTTATAATTTTTTAGCTAGCATGGGTTGACCTCCTATTTTAGCCTCTTTTATGGTAGTTTCCTAAAATATAGGTCCCACTTAATCCTCTAAAAAATTTGGCTACAAAGAATTTTTTTTTTTTTGAAGGCTAGGATATACCTAGCAAAAAGCTTCATACTCAAGTTAAAAGTAAAACATAAAACATTGCTACCTAAGTGCTTTGTGAATGTCATTCTTTCTTTTTCTTTTATAATCTAGTTTTACAAAAGTTAGATTTGGGACAATTAGATATTTCTACTAATCTTAATTCTAGGATTAGATCTCTGAGTAATGTGAACAAAGCTAGTATATAATGCCCTTATCTATTAGGATATTAAAAAAATAATAAGTTAATTGGCCAATTCACATTTATTTATCTTGAGCAATGGGAATTGGTTCCAATAATTAAATGGACGCTTGAATTGTCATAATAGTAGTGGGAAAAGCTTGTGACCTTGGTTGAAAAAATATTATATTATTTAAATTTAATTGACAACTATTACTTGAAAATAGACATGCCCTTATCTATTAGGATATTAAAAAAATAATAAGTGAATTGGCCAATTCACATTAATTTATCTTGAGCAAGGGGAATTGGTTCCAATAATTAAATGGACGCTTGAATTGTCATAATAGTAGTGGGAAAAGCTTGTGACCTTGGTTGAAAAAATATTATATTATTTAAATTTAATTGACAACTATTACTTGAAAATAGACATGCCCTTATCTATTACGATATTAAAAAAATAATAAGTGAATTGGCCAATTCACATTTATTTATCTTGAGCAATGGGAATTGGTTCCAATAATTAAATGGATGCTTGAATTGTCATAATAGTAGTGGGAAAAGCTTGTGATCTTGGTTGAAAAAATATTATATTATTTAAATTTAATTGACAACTATTACTTGAAAATAGACAAACATTTTTTCAGATTAAAAAATTATTATATTTATTAAAAACAAAAATTAAAATTAAAATAAGAGTATTCTAATTGGATATCACTTTCAGGGTGCAAGTATGCGTGTCGAAGAAAGCGCTTTGGGCGGTCGACGCATTTCCCAACTCATTACGGCGAATCGGAGTTCTCTTTGCACGTGGGTCTTTGGTCCACTTTAAGATGTTGTGAGAGATTTGACTTGGTAAAAGTTGGTCTTCTTCCACTCTGTTTTTCTCCTTCGTTCAAAATAATGGAAGGCACACACCCCTTGATTGAGTTCTGGATTTCTGCGATTTTTTTTCTCGCAATACCCATGGAATTCAAAAAGCTAAAATGAAACGCGGAACTATTTCTATCTAGCATTTCTCGCGTTTGGCTTCTGTGGATGAAGTGAAAAGGAATTTGGAAACGATTAAGCAAGAGCAAATCCTTGAGTGTTGGGATATTGCATGCCTTTTGGATGGATGGATCGATGGCCCCGGCATGGGACAAATGCTGCTAGTTAAATCACCAGTATCAAGTGTATGTGGTAAGTTGATTGCTCCGTTCAGTTGCACGTCATGATCGCTATTTCTTTTTAGCTTTTATTGAATTGATCAAGATTAACTGTCCAATTCACTTTTTCCAGATGGTAAATTTTGTGAAGAAATGTACTCTGGAGTGGAGTTGAACAATGAAGGACTAAAAGCTGCTTTGTTGATCTCCTGTGACGATAAAATTACTGAAGTCACGTGTTTCGTTTTAAAGAGTATAATAGACAGATTTCAGGATGAAGGTGAGCGTCAAAAGGAGTTTGAGCATTTGTCAAACAGCCTGAAGGAGACTTTCAGTCACCGCAGAACGGTATTGCACTACGCTACCGATCAGCCATACAACGCAGAACATGTAGAGTACGTTACAGAATTAGTTCTTAGAAATTTTGAATATGGAAAAGAGTTGATTAAAGCTGGTGATAAATATGGGAGGACTGTTCTTCATTTTGCTGCTCTTCATGGCCATATCAATCTCTGCACTTTTCTAATGAGCGAGTGCGGTTTGAAAGCTGAGGGAAAGGATCGAAACGGTGAAAATATACTGCACTTTGTTATAAACAGCAATAATATAGATGGAGTGGTGAGATTGTTGGAGATGAAGGAGGTGAAGAGTCTAATTGTTTCGCAGGACGCCAACGGTAAGACGTCGTTGCATAAAGTAGCTGCCAACGGTAATACAAGGATTATCTCTTTTCTAATACGCCAACTAGAACGAAGGTCGGAAGAATATGTTCGTCGGGGAGATTTGTTTGGGCAAACAACGCTTCACGAAGCGGCAAGTGGAGATCACCAGAAAGCCGTTCAATACCTATTGGAAATGGGATCTAGGCCACTCTTAGAATGGAATTCTGAAGGCAAAACCGCACTGCACTATTATGTGCAAATCAGAGACCAACAAAGGGCAAAGGAGATGGCTTGGATACTGCTGCAACAATACAAGTCTAATGACGATAAATCACTTCTGCTATACAGAAGAAAGTGCCGAATCAGCAGAAGTACAAAGATTTCTCAAGCAAAAATGACAGAATATAAGCAGGCCTGGACGCTCAAATAACTTGTTACTTAGCGCGGTTACGCTGGGGTATAACAAGTGAGCATGGGAATTTATCAATAGGGGTGCTAATGCAATTTTTGTCTTTTTTATTCAATTACCTATCGCTTTAATTAATTTATCCTTTATACATTTCTAAAATTTAACTTATGTATCATTTCTAAAAATGACCCTACATTTTGTATTATGTATAGCCTATATTAATTTAAATGAGGTCATGAGTTCATAAATTAACTTATTTGACTAGCTTGACTAATCCAATTTTAGGCCACACCTTTTTAATTATATATGTTTTACCAATGAAAAGATACTACCTCACTATGTAAGGTAAAACTTCCTTATAGATTCTTTGATACCATTGGACTTTTGATAGCCTTGACACTTTAGTCTAATTTATAATTATTTTCTTGGTGTCTTCATTTGCTAGTTGTCTTTTATAATCAATTTAATATTAGATGAGATATGATTTTCATATGGTGTGATATCATAAGTAAATTAATATATATAATCAATTACTTGAGTTACACTAATAAGTCAAATGATGATAAAATTATAGAGAAGCTCAATGTTCTATTTAACAATAAAAAATAATTGATCAATCATTTATTGTTCCACTTTCATTATTATTGACAAGTCAAACAAAAGATTATCATCTTGTTCTTGTCATCCTGGGTGTGACATGGACCTCAAATTGGTCTCTTCTAGTTGGATTCCCCATCATCCCATCTTTTTATTCAGGAACTTTGGTGGCAGGTCTTCCTTCACATAAATTGGAGCTTATGAAAAGAATGTCGTAATAATTTTTTTAGAAACCATAAGACTCAATCGAAAGCTCTATCCTTTTCCATTATAAATCAAGTCAAGGAGAAAATGAAAGGCTTTGATAAATCCAAACACTCTCACCCCCCTTATCTCTAGATTGTCTTATAGGTAAGAATTGGGATATGGCTGACGTTCTTTCTAATTTTAGCTTCATGCCCTATGGATTTAGAAACAACATAAAATGGTCCCCTACGCCCTCAACACCATTTGGTTAAAATTAAATTTCGATGGGTCTTCTAAAGGGAACCTAAGTCGAGTAGGTGGGGGTGGGTTCATTAGAGATTCAGATGGCTTACATGGCTAACCTGGGCATTTAAACTTCTAGGTTGGATTTGTGTTAAACAAAGATTATTTTTTAAATGATGTTATTTGTACTTTATCTTCTTTTCTTTTTGTTGCTTAGGTTTGGGGTTTTATGATGGGCTTCAAGATCTATTTTTAAGGATGAAGATGTCTCATGAAGCAAAAAAAAAATTGCTACACTTGTAATTTGTGTAGTTTAGAGAGAATTTGTGTTAAACAATTTTTTTTTAATGATGTTATTTGTACTCTTTCTTGTTTATTCTTTTGTTACTTGGGCCGGGGTTCCATGGGAGGCTTGAGGCTCTATTTTTATGAAAGGAGGTCTCATGAAGTAAAATTAGATTTGTTAGAGGATTAATTGGAATCTTTTCCTAAAAAATAACAGGTCCTACTGTTTAGGACTTCAGATTTGAAGGGTGGAGGTGGTGGGGAGTTGGGGATTGTACGTCAATTTAAGCTTTTTTTCCTGTCATTTGTTAATCATTTGAAATTTTTCAACTTTTTATCAATTTAATGTTTTTGTTATTTAATATATTATTTACTTGTTGAATTGAATATACTACATAATAAAATTCATGAGACCACCAGCTTTCATATATTTCTGAACTTAATCTTTTAAACTTAAATTACACTACAAAACTCATAAAATAAGACACTCTAAAATAATTCTCAAAAATCTCGACACCACACTAATTTTTTCTTTAGGAAACCCGACCATGGAACCCAGCCTTAATCCGCTTAATGGTTTTCTCAAGCCGCGAAAAGTTCTCCTTTTTCTTCTAAATTTAGAATTCAATAACTCCTCAACACTCTTCAACGTCTACCTGAAATCTATTTGTAGCCGCGAAAAAGTTCTCCTTTTTCTCTTTCGAAACCAGGCTTTGATATTAGAAATCTTCTAAGAGTCAATATTAAGAAAATTGAAAATAGAGGATTCACACAGGGAAGCTATGTTTAAAATTGCATGCACGATTTTGGCTTATCTGTAACATATCTTTTTATCTGGAAGGTAGGTCATTCGGCACCAAATGGATTTGCACTGATCATCTACTGTGAAACGTGACAATTCTCAAGCGTGGGGAGAAAATGTCGGAAGGAGGCCGAGACCAACCAACCATCTATGATAGTTTTGGTATGTAACTGTGGGTTTCACTTCTGTAGTGAATGCATCTATATAACATTGCCTAATAAAAAAAAATTCCAAAATTTTATCGCTATTCGAATCATAGTTCCCGGACTCGGCTTGGACTTGGCAAAGCCGACTCGACTTGTGACTTGGCTATGACTTGGCAACGACTTGACAATGACTCGGCAAAATTAAAAAAACCTTCAAATTAAGAGATTTTTAACGATTTAAAACTTTTTTCATGCATCCATTATTGAATAAAACCCAATTATAATGTTTGCTAGCTTGTTATGGCATGAAAGGCATGCTGGTAGAGTATCTACTTGTTTGGGGCTTCTGTTTAGTATTTTCTTTGCCCAAATTGGAATTTTGGGAGCACCAACATGAGACATCATGAACATCTTCACTTGGAAACTGTAAGGAGTGCTTGTGTATGGTAGCATTAAATAGTGTGCTTGCTGAACTTAGGTTTTACCTTGGGACTATAGTTGACATTGGTCTTTCTTGGACCTCTTAGTTTTTAGACTATATATATGTTGGATGGAAGGGGGAATTGTGAGGCTAGAAGGGTTTGAAAATATACTCCTCAGAGACATGTCCCTTGCCAAAAATAACCTTGTGCCCCATGGGGGGTTTTTTGGGATGTGAGGACAGGTAGGAAATGGCCCCAACTCACCCCCTTTTTTCAAAATTTTAAGAAACATCCTTGTTGTGAGGTACTCACATCGCCCCATTGCAAATGAAGAACCCCACTTTTTACTTTCTAGGGTTAGCTCTTTTAGTTTTGTTGTTGGTCATTTTAGTGTCTTAGCCTTTGCATTGAAGGGATTGAGTTTCTCAAAGGCCATCAGGTCAAGTGGATCTCCTCAAAGGTGGAGTGAAGGAGGTTAGGTTAGTTGAGTGATTAGGGGTTATTTAGATCATTCCTAGGGTTTTTGTGTACTATTCGGTCATGCTTGAAGTTGCTAAATCAAACCTTGGTTGAATGCCTAGTGTCCTCCTAGGTCCCGTCCCTTACATCAAGGCTAGAGTGAACTCGCCTTAAAAGTCTGGAATGTCATCCTGATCCTAAAATGACCTGAAATTTGACTAAGTCTGGAAATTTGAAGAATCCTCCAAAAACTATATTTTGCATTATAACTCATGGAGGTCTGAAACCACTCTCAAACATCCTGACAATATATATGGAATATAACTTAAAGTATAAAAAACTTATACTGAAATGTTATATTCCATATATGAATCGTGACGGAGAGACTAACTTGTCAAACAAGTTCATGTTCTTTTTGTTTTTTGCAAGTCAAAACATTGACCTATTGTAGCCGAGTCTTGGAGCTTAGACTCGGCGAGTTTTGCCATAACTCGCCTGACTCGAGGTGAGTTATGATCAAAACTTGCCGAGCTTGGCTCGACTCGCCAACTCGGTGAACTCGCCTGACTCACGGCGAGTCTAGGAACTCTGATCCGAATTGATAGATCTAGAAAAAATTGGAAATGAACTTATGTAACAAATGCACCTATGAAACGATTGCCTAAAGATAACATCTTGAGGGTCAACCAGGTCTCACCTTAACAAATGAGTGCTATGCCATACATTTATATGCAACCATGTCCCATCTAAACAACCAATGCTGATAGTCTAGTCTACAGTAGAATGGTCTTTTAGGCCGTATTAGCGTCTACATATCATCTGAATTCTTATATACCTTGTCATTTAATGTGACTTGCAATGGACCAGGAAGAAAGGCTTTTTCAGAAGGCCTGGCTGCACTTTTTTTAAACCCATATGTTAAATCACTCGTGACAGTGGGAATTTCAGGTGACTGGGGAATGGGCATGTCCAGCTTAATGTTGTAGGTACTTTTTAAATCCTCTCTGCAAAGTGATTTCACGTATTCTTTCTCGATATAATATTGATGAAAATCCTGAATCATTGACAATTTACACAATGACAGACGGAAATGATTTTACTGCAAGTAGCAGCCCAGCTAGCGTTTCCAAATATTCTACCATTTGAGGATTTTCCAGGGTCCAAACAGTTCGAGCTAACTCCAAAAGGTCGATAAATATACAAAAATGTTACGAATGGAGTGAAAGATATATTGCCAGCCTCTGAAATAGGTCATGTAAGTCAATGTTATAAAGTAATACATTAATTGAACTCTGGTAAGAGTGTGACAGTGGATTTTTAAACATCACGAATCCCCTAAAGTTTCTTCTCCTGTGCATCAGATTGATGATCCACTGGTATATTTTCTCGACAATTATCAAGACAAATACTCTCAAGTTTACCGCCGGGAGATGGTGAGTTTTCTCACAATTTATTGTAGCTTTGTGGATATTCTTAAGTACTCTATTAAATTCAGACCTCATTGTTTGCTATGTCTCAGTTTCATTTGAAGGATAAAAGATCAGATTCAAGTGGCAGCTTGGGCAAGATTCTTACTGTTCACAGTTCGCTATATGGCATGGCATTACCAAAATGAGTTAGAAGCACTGGCAGGCTTGGCTGTTACAATAACAAAGGCAATGGAAGAAACAATGACCAAGTCCCAGAGAATCAGGTTTTTGCCTCCTTGCTTTTTTTCTTTCAGGTTGGCTTACTTGGGTGGTTTGGATTCATACTTGTAACTGTTGTTGTACTTTTTTGGACCGTAATGAAACAATTGTATTCTATTTTTAAGCCTGTTAGTGTTCAAATTTTGGGATATATCTGCCTACCCGACCATAGCACAAATCTGGATTATGAGCATCAAGTGATATCTGACATCAACTTTTTGAAAAATCAAATTCAGGAAAAGTCGTCCTTTGTTTTGGAAATTTGTTGCTGGCAATTGGTTATGGAGAATGTTTGGGCTCTATCGTGACACTATTGAAGGTGCGTCCATTCCAAAAAGACCTCCGCCTTGTAAAGACGACGCCCACATAATTGTATTTGTTGACGATTTGGATAGGTGCCAAGACACCGTTATTTTACAGGTACTTCTCATCTGAATCAATTTTGTTCTTTAAGCGTTAAATATGACAATAAACGATGATCAACGTCGAATAACAAGCTTTTTACAAAATGGCATAATTAGGTACTTTCTACAGTTAATTTGGTCTTAACGGTTTGCGAGATAAACGTGATTCATGGAATGGACAAGAAAGTGATCGCAAGAGCAATAGCCCATAAATACCAACACCAACTGCAAGACAAAATAATGTAAATATGGTCAATCTAGTAGATTTGGCGGAGAAATACTTAAGCAAAATAGTTCAGCTGCCTTTGGCCTTACCAGATTCTGGCAATGAAGAGAGAATACAGTTTCTGAATCAACAGTTGGGAGAGGACTTAAAGGAAAGTGGTGACAATGAAACAGAGGAGAGAATGCAGTTTCTAAATCAGTAGTTGGGAGAGGACTTCAAGGGGAGTGACAACGAGGAAATAGAGGAGAGAATGCAGTTTTTCGATCAGCTGTCCGGAGAGAATTCATGGAGAGCGGCGACGACGAAATGGAGGACAGCTGGCAAAATTTAACAGGTTTCCAAAAATTACAATGCATTTCTTAGATAACAATACATTTCAATTGTGTTACTTAGTAAAATGGATAGAATGGAAACATTTTCTGACTGATGCAGGTTTTCGAATGAGCGGCATAGAAAGCCTTTCACAAGAAGGCCTGGAGTCTTTACCAGGTTCTCATATTACAATCTATCTATCTATTAAATTCAAGACCTTTCGTTTCAATTGGTTTACTTAATTTTCTGATTGATGCAAATTCTCAACCCAGTGATATGGAAAACCCTCAAGAAAATCTTCCACAAAGTTTTCCAGCAATTTTTTCAGGTTCTAAACAATCTATCTCTTGACGAGCCATTTTATTTCAATTGTTTAACTTTCTAAAAGAAAATATTATTATTTTTAATGCTCAACCCCTTAATGTACTAGAAAACCCTAAAATCTTCCACACGGCAGCCAAGAATCTTTACCAACTTTTCAAATGACAATCTATCTGTTAGATGACAATACCGTTTCATTTCAATTCTTTTATTTGAAATAAAAGAAAACATTTCATATTGATACACTTGATCATACCAATGATGTTGAAAACCCTCATGATAGTCTTCCGCAGAAACATGCACAAAGTGGTCCAGAGAATCGACCAATAATTTCCCAAATACTAGAGTATTTGGGAGCATTGAGGTCTGCTGGGCCAGTAACTTTCCTATTGCTCATTTTTTTTGGAGCATTGAGGACTAGGCTTCGCTGATGGAATTACTCAGGTATAGCCGTTAGAAACACTTTCTCTAAGAACTTCACATCAGAATTTAATAAATATATCATGCGATTTAGTGAACATTGTTAGAAGATTAATTTCTTCACTCCTTGTATGCATGTATGCAGTCAGATAAAACTCAATTGCATGTCTCCTTCATAATTCGTATGAAAAACTTATCCTAATAATATTCTTGGCTACATAATAATCTGGTTCATGAGAGTTCGGTGGAAGTCATAGTTAGTTCAATGCATGATTCACGTTTAGGTCACTGCTTTATTTCATAGCAATAAGCTCATCAGTTATGAGCGATTATTAGACCATTGCATGTAGAGAACAGTTAGTTTTTTGTTTTTAATTCCTCTTCCACCGTAAAATCTGTTATGTTAAACAGTCAGTTTTAGCTTCTATTCGGTGGTGTTAATCCTCTATAAATAAGAGGATATTGTAATGAATTTTTCGCATGATTAATAAAAGGTTGAATTTATAATTGCTGAAGTAATACGTGTTTTGTGCTGTAGCAAGATATATAAATATTTTTTCTGTTTCTATTCTAATCTATTCCTTCAAAATTGGTATCAGAGCTAAGGTTAATTGCTTATGCAGATTTAAGTTATTTTTTGGTGCAAAATTTTTATGAGAAAGAAAGGAGATTACTGTAGCAAGTCATGGCAACAAATAATATTCAACTTCAGCCTCAAATTCCAATTTTCAATGGTAAGAATTATGAGTTTTGGACAATTAAAATGAAGAATTTGTTTTGCTCACAAGATATTTGGGATTTGGTAGAGAAAGGTTTTGCAGAACCACAGGATGATGCAGCTTATCAGAGATTACAACAAGCAGAAAAATATCAGCTTAAAGATAATAGAAAAAAGGATGCAAAAGCCTTGTTTTTAATTCAGCAAGCAATGGATGAGTCAACTTTCCTAAGGTTTCGGCAGCAACAAGATCCAAGAAAGCATGGGAGACTCTTGAGACAACTTATCAAGGTAATACAAAGGTGAAAGTGGCTAAATTACAATCTCTTAGGAGAAATTTTGAAAATTTGCAAATGAAAGAATTTGAGTCTGTAGACCAATTTATGAATCAAGTATTGAATATTGTGAATCAAATTAGATCTAATGGAGAAGAATTAAAAGATCAAAAGGTGATTGAAAAAATTCTCAGGAGCTTGCCTAGTAAATTTGACTCTATAGTTGTAGCAATAGAATAATCAAAAGATTTTTCACAGTTATTAGTAGATGAGTTAATGGGTTCTTTATTAACACACGAATCAAGATTGTATAGAAACAATAATACCTCTTTTGAGAATGCTTTCAGAGCATAGGGTTCACCAGGAAGAGGAAGAGGAAGAGGAAGAACAAATTTTAGAGGAAGAGGAAGAGGCAGAGGTGGACAGATGAATATAGATTAAGGAGAAAGGACTAATCAGTCCAATTGTAGTTTCAATAATAGAGGACGAGGTAGAAACCAATTTCAAGAGCAAACATCAAGGTTTGATAAATCCAATATTCAATGTTACTATTGTAAGAAATATGGTCATTGTGCATATGAATGTAGAAAGAAACAAGCAGAATTTGAGAAAAATGGAGCAAATTATTCAGATGTATTTGATAATAATTTAGGTAGTTTATTTGTAGCATGCAATGTGGCACAAGAAAGCTCTAAGGATGTATGGTTTTTAGATAGTGGTTGTAGTAACCACATGACTGGTAATAGAGAACTATTTTCTAATTTGGATGATTCTGTGAAATCTGAAATAAAATTGGGAAATGATACTGTAGTATCTGTGATGGGGAAAGGTGTAATAAATGTGTTGACTAAACATGGAGAAAAAAGGTTTATTCCTGATGTTTATTATGTGCCTAGATTAAAACACAATCTAATGAGTGTTGGTCAATTAATTGAAAAAGGATATAGAGTTCTCTTTAAGAATGATGTTTGCACAATCCTGGATAGAAATCCTAGTGACAGGATGAGTGCCAAGGTCCAAATGACCAAGAACGGGATGTTTCCCCTTCATATGTATGGAATAGAGGAGGTTGATTTCAAGGCAGAAATTTTAGACCAGACATGGCTCTGGCATTTGAGGTATGGACACCTTAATTTTGATGGATTGAGTTTATTGTAGAAGAAGAATATGGTAAAAGGTTTGTCACCTATCATGGAACCTACTAATTCTTGTGAAAGTTGTATAATGGAAAAACAACATAGAGAAAGCTTTCCTGTAGGAAATTCAAATAGAGCAAGAGTGCCTTTGGAGCTAGTCCACACTGATATATGTGGTTCAATGCAAACCCTATCTTTAGGAGAAAGTCTATATTTTCTGACATCTATTGGTGATTTCAGTAGGAAAACTTGGATATTTTTTTTGAAGGAGAAGTCTGATGCTTTCAATAAATTTAAGGAGTTCAAATCAATGGTGGAAAAACAAAGTGGACTCTTCATTAAGTTACTTAGATCTGATCGAGGTGGTGAATATAGTTCTGATGAATTTATGAATTTTTTTAGAGATCAGGGGATCAAGAAGCAATTCACAACAAGGTACACACCACAACAGAATGGTGTAGCAGAGAGGAAGAACAAAACCATAATGGAGATGGCAAGGAATATGCTAAAAGCTAAAAATTTATCTAATGATTTTTGGGATGAAGCAATAGCATGTGCTATATACATTTTGAGTAGAAGTCCCACGAAGAGTGTTAAAGACAAAATCCCTCAAGAAGCATGTATTGGTAAAAATTTTTTTTTATCTCATCTTAGAATCTTTGGATGTGTTGCATATGTTTTAGTTCCAGCTGAAATAAGGAGAAAATTGGATGATAAGAGTGAAAAATGTATTTTTATTGGTTATAGTGAGCAATCAAAAGCTTACAGATTATATAACCCAGTTTCAAAGAAGATGATTACAAGAAGGGATGTCATATTTAAGGAGGAAGAAGCATGGGATGGAAATATTGATAGATCAATCACAATTGGAGCACCAATACCAAATAATGAAGAAGAACAAGAAGAACATGTTGATCACCCAAATCAAGGAGGACCAAGCACTCGACTAAGAAATTTTGTGCAAGGTCAATCATCAAAAGATGCAGAGCATCCCACTCCAAAAGAAGGTAATGAGACAACTCCTACATTTTCTAAATCACAAGGTAAGAAAATGAGAGGCTTGAAAGAGATATATGAACATGGTGAAGAATGCTTGATTTTAGTTCAAATTTTTCTTTATTCTCTTGTGATCCTATGTGTTTTGATGAAGCAGTTAAGGAGGAACATTGGATCAAGTCCATGGATGAAGAAATTGATTCCATTGAAAGAAATCATACATGGGAGCTCGTGGATCTACCAGAAGGTAAAGATTGCATTGGTGTCAAATGAGTTTATAAAACCAAATTTAATGCATAAGGTGAAATTGATAAACACAAGGCTAGATTAGTAGAAAAAGGTTATGCACAACAACATGGAATTTATTACACTGAAACATTTGCACCAGTTGCTAGGCTTGATACAGTTAGAATCGTTTTAGCAATAGCTGCTCAAATTAATTGGAAAGTTTTTTAGATGGATGTTAAATCTACATTTTTGAATGGTTTTCTAGAAGAAGTGTATGTAAAACAACCACTAGGTTATGAAGTGCATGGACATGAAGACAAGGTCTATAGATTGAAGAAGGCGCTCTATGGTCTCAAACAAGCACCTAGAGCATGGTATAGTAGGATTGATTGATACATGATTAGCAATGGTTTCAAAAGAAGTAGTAATGAGCCCACTCTATATACAAAGATTAATAAAGAAGGTCAGATTTTGATTGTGTGCTTATATGTAGATGATTTGATTTTCACTGGAAATTTGTTTGTAGACATTTTTAAATCAGCAACGATGAAGGAATTTGAAATGACAAATTTGGGGTTGATGAGATATTTCTTAGATATTGAAGTTGTTCAATTTGAAAAAAGAATCTTTATTTGTCAATCTAAGTATGCCAAGGATGTATTGAGAAAGTTTAATATGTTGAATTCTAAATTAGCACCAATCCCAGTTGCAACAGGAACAAAATTAAGCAGAGAGGACAAGGGGTCAAATGTTGATCCAACTTTGTTTAAGAGGCTTGTTGGAAGTCTTATGTATCTCACAGCTACAAGGCTAGATATCATGTATGGTGTTAGTTTAATCTCAAGATTCATGAAGTCACCAAAAGACTCACATTGGCAAGTTGGAAAGAGGATATTGAGATATGTTGCAAGAACCAAGGGATATGGAATTTTATATTCCAGCACTAATGAGTTTGATTTGGTTGGTTATACTGACAATGATTTTGCAGGTGATATTGATGACAAGAAGAGTAGTTCCGGATATATCTTTCATTCTGGTACAAGTGCAATCTCATGGGCATCAAAGAAGCAGCCTATAGTGACCCTTTCATTAGCTGAAGCTGAATATGTAGCAACAACATCAATGGCGTGTCAAGCAATCTGGATGAGGAGAATATTGAAGGATCTATTACAAGCACAAGAGGAGCCTACACCAGTGTTCTGTGACAACAAATCAGGAATTGCATTATCAAAGAACCACGTTTTTCACCAAAGGAGCAAGGACATTGATACGAGATATCACTTCATCAGAGAATTGATCAACAATGGAGAAATTTATCTTGAATTCTGCAGATCAGTTATCTGATATTTTTACTAAAGCACGACCTAGAGAAAAATTTGAATATCTATGAGAAAATTTGGGAATGAGTGAAGCTAAAATTGTTAGTAAAATAAATTAAGGAGGAATGTTAGAAGATTAATTTCTTCACTCTTTGTATGCATGTATGCTTTATTTCATAGCAATAAGCTCATCAATTATGAGCGATTATTAGACCATTGCATGTAGAGAACAGTTAGTTTTTTGTTTTTATCTCCTCTTCCACCGTAAAATCTGTTATGTTAAACAATCAGTTTTAACTTCTATTCGGTGGCGTTAATCCTCTATAAATAAGAGGATATTGTAATGAATTTTGTGCATGGTTAATAAAAAGTTGAATTCATAATTGCTAAAGAAATACGTGTTTTGTGCTGTAGCAAGATATATATATATTTTTGTTTCTATTCTAATATATTCCTTCAAACATTAGAGGGATTTTGGCATTTCAGCAGGTCTTGATATAACAAGCTCCAAACTGAAAAGCATGCCAATAAATAGTCAGTTGATACCGCTAAGCTACACCGATGAAGAGTGGAAAGCAATGATTTTCTTAAGCATAAAAGCAAACGATGGGCCACAACTTCCTCGTGACTAGAAAAGATTCCTCACATATCATCGTCTAGCATGGAACATCCTTTTCAGATTCATGCAATTGAAACAATTGCCAGGATGGCAGGTCCAACTTCTAGTATGGATACTTTGTTGTTGGCAATGGAAAGAAAATATCAACCATGTTATAAAGGTAGTTTACTTAGCTGTATTTTTTTCACTTTTAATTTTTATGTATTTTTAACTCCTGAGACCTTGACATATCCCTCCTGTATCTTGCAGAAGTGGAAGGAGCTTGTTTCTATAAAGGGTGGCACTGTAAATGATGAGAACCCTTCACTCAAAATTATTGTTGAGCATTACGTTGATAGAAATGTAGCAGATGTGGAAAGGGATAAATGGGAGTTGCTAATTAAGACTTTGGATGAATACAATGTTCCCATGGATAACATTCAATCTTTTCAAAAGTTTCGTCTACATTGTGATATTGGATACCCCCCTCCGCCTCCTACAAATGACAGAGAGCCGATAAGCAGCACCTGAGCCTCCGAATCAGAGGGAAAGGCAAATTAGAGTTATCAAATGCAATCAACTTTATTGGTTAAGTATCAAAGTACGAACCTGTCAAAGCTTATATGAAATAGTGGGAGCACACACAAGGCACGTGAATAGTTTGATTAAATGCGATGACATGATTGCAGGATAAAAATAGCATGGAATTTTATGAAAAGGTTTTTAAACATCTTCTAGTAAATCCAAACTATGAATCCCAAAAACTAAAGAATCTAGATTCAAAAATTCTAATTAACTTAAAAGTGTGGTTTCATTTCTCATTATTGTTAATTTTTATACACATGTTATTCGACATAAACTTCTAATATGCTCTTATAAACATGAGATGATAGGCAATCCTTTGTCTTATTAGTGGTGTTTTATTTTTATTAATTTAGGTAATAAAAATGGATATGTAATATATTGAGTTTTTAAATGTTAACATCATTATGTTGCAAGTTATACATATTAGTGTTAACATTATCATCTTAGAAGTTATCTTGAAATTATATTATAATTCTCATTTTAATAAATTATACACATACGAAATAATTTATAAAGAATAAGTCATGTCTATCAACAAAGAGTCTAATGTATGATCTTTTATATTTTCATTCATTAAAATTTAATTCTACACTATGTTGAATCACAGTTTAATATCATGACATTTTATTTTTAACAAAAAAATATTATGAGTATGTGTTTGTACTCATACAAGTCTTATACATTTGTTCATCATTCATAGAAAAAATTTAAGAAACGTGCATTAGAATCAAATGCCATCCTCTTGTCTTAGCTTCAAAAATTCACTTATTTATGGTAAGAGCTTTAAAATTATGTTTGATATTGTTTTGATGTTATAAATATAATGTTTCAACAAAAAATATTTGTTAAACTTTTTTTTTTTTTTTTGGTAGGTAATAGGCCAAAGCCACAATATTTTGAATTATTATTATTATAATTATTATAATTATTATTATTATGTTTGATTAGATTGACCCTAGACCTTCCCCATTTTTATGGAAGGCCAAGAGTCACAGCTTAGAATTCCATTTTAGATTTCCCTATTGGGAATTGAACTTGGGTCTCCACAGTGAGAACCCAGTGTTTTAACCAGTTAAGCTCAACCCCTTGGACATATTTGTTAAAATTATTTCCATAAACATTATGCTTTAATAAAATGTTCAATTTGATAAGAAGTAGATTTTATCCCAAGTGATATATCTTATTTTAATTATAATAGACTTATATTTTTAAATCATAATTTATGATTATCTTGTGATACAACTTATCTTGACTTTATAATACTAAAAAATACACATTTATCTTCACCTAAAATTTAATCAATTACTATTTTAATAATATTAATAAAATACAATTATAAAGTAGTCTTAAATAAAAAATCATAATAAATAATATAATTTTGAGTTATAATATTTATAAAGTACAATAAAAAAATAAATTATTCTAAAAATATATACATTTTGAAAAAAAAAAAACTAGTTAAAGTGATATATCTTTTCAATAATCATGAAATGATAAGATGGAATTGAGTCCCATGAAGAAAATGAATTGCTACACTTTGTAAAGGAGAAAATACTTGTCTTACACTAATCTAAGCTAACCCAATCAAATAAATATATCATAGCATAAATTTAGTATTCTAAACACCCCTTGATTACTACTACATTTTATGAGAAATAATTAAGGTAAACATATATATCATTTATAAATTAGAAGTGACAACTTTTTAGCTTTCCCATCTATTTTCATCTCAGGTCCTCATACTATAATATGTAAGTTCTCAGTGTCAACATCTTCCTCAAACCCCAATCTAATCCTTAGGGCTTCATTCATGATGGACCTACCTATGTATTCTTTTTAAATAGGTAGAGGCTCTATAGTTTGTACACTAATAATAAGGAGAATTCATCCTTTGCTTTTGTATGATATATTTAGTCTCACTCTTAGACTCATAATTACTCATAAACATTTTTTTTATAATTAAAATCAAATAATAAAAATGCATCCCAATCATGTGGACTAGTTCCATGACACTCCTTAGTGTACATTAAAACAAAATTGCTTAGGAATCTTCTGATTCTAATGTCCCACGTCCCATAGTGATGGACTCTAAAATACATCATTTATACATAATGTAGTTGGCTCTTTCTATCTATGCACACACACATAGGCGGTTAGCTCTTATGCATGTTAAAAGGTACTTATGAGGTTAGTTGAGATACACCAATCCTATATAGGGGGACTCTAGACCATACTTTCATCGAGATTAAATATGATTATTGATTAAGACAACTTGTTGGTTTGAATAAAGATATTATCCTAGAACTAGATCTTAGTTAGGACCTATTCACAGATGTTAAGTTTACTTAGGATAGTTTAGTTATCACATCAGACAATCATTTAATATTGTTCATTTTAGTTATCTTAGGTGTCATTGTAGATAGAGATGAGTTAGTGTTACACATTTAATTTTGTCACAAGGTAGTTCTATCAAATCTTTCCTCACTTGCCTATATAAGAAAGCTTGTTTGTGCATTGTAATATATCAATTCATAGAAAGGTCATGTCTAGCATTTCATTTTGATCTCCTTTCTTCATCATCGCAAAATTTCCAACATTCTCATGTGTAGTTGGATAATTTCTTAGTTGACCCATTGAAGTGTTTGTAGATTCAAGGGATCATAATTTCTCCAACATGATATTATAGCTTCATTAAGGAAAATTACCTTCCTATTCAAAGAATTGAGTAGTTGATAAAGAAATATGTTATTTTGTGGATCTCTACTTTTGGCTCCTTCTCCCTCCATCATCTAGTGGTCTTTTCTGAGGTGAGTTCTAGGAGTGTTTTTTGCCTTGCTCCTTTTGGTGGCCCTATGGAGGTGGATCCTAAAGGTGTGGTGTGTCATTTTGGTGTGATTAACTCAAGGTCTCCTTCTTTGAGCAAGGGTTAGGTTCTTCTTGGCTATGGGATGTTGATATGGACTCTCCCCTTGTGTTCTTACCTTTAAGCACTTCAGTGCCCAGTGTCTTTGTTGACAACAAGCCTATTAAGGTGGCCCATGATGTTTGTAGATTTTCTACCAGCCAAAGGTTCATGGATGCCTTCTAAAACCCTCTGAGGATTTTTTTTAATTCCATTCAATGGTTAATTAATTTTATGATAATATGGAATGTTGGCATTATGTGAACTAGTATGAGGACATAATGACATTGTATGTTGTCATTGATATCAAATATGTTGAAGAAGAATGAATCGGTAATGAACGGGTATATGTGAGAACTGGTATAACATTGTCAATCGGTATATGTACCAAAGTGAAGTGATATGTTTGTTCAAGGTGAACTAACATGTTGTTATAGGAACCGGTACATGGAACCTTTGTGTGACTACCGGTTGGTAGTCTCAGGGTTTCTGGTTGATGAGCTTCAAGCCTGTGTGACTCAATGAATGACTTTGTGTGATGGGTTAGCATTGCAAAGTAGAATAGACTGTGTTGCCACGTCAGCCTTGTGTGCATGAAGGATCTTGCATGAAGGAGATTGTTCCTATCTACCTTGGGAATGTGCGAAGTCTATAAACGGTGAAAATGTGTGATGGGTTATCAGCCGCCATGAAAGTGGTGGAAGATGAACGATGGAGAACATCTTGAGTTCGGTTCAAGACTGTTGCATTTAATGCAATGTGCTCAATGGTTAGGATTGAACCATTTGAATTGCTTAACCTAACAAATTTAGGGTTTAGGGTTTATGCTACCGACTTGTCTATTTCCTATAAGGTCGATGTTGTCTTTCTTTCTGAGGTTGTTGGCAAAAGTTGTGTGTGTGTATCCAAGTGAAGTGATACTAGGTTCTTGCCAGACCAGAGGAGAGAAGTGATATCTGTAGGGTGTAAGTGCAGAAGGTGAAGAGGAGCTAAAGCAGATTTGCATTGGTATTGAGAGCTATCATCATATCATTGTAATACCTGTTGATCTTTAATCACTTCAACAGTTGAGAAATCCCTTAATAGGGTAGCCTTAATAGGCTTGCTGTAAATCCTTTAATAGGGTGACTCAAAGCCATTGAGTTCTTGAAATCCTTTAACAAGGTAACCTTTAACTAGGTTTAACCCTTAACCGGGTATTCTAGCCATCCCTT
Organism: Cryptomeria japonica; assembly: GCF_030272615.1. Taxonomy (NCBI): domain Eukaryota; kingdom Viridiplantae; phylum Streptophyta; class Pinopsida; order Cupressales; family Cupressaceae; genus Cryptomeria; species Cryptomeria japonica. Next base: position 156,525,619 of record NC_081408.1, on the reverse strand, counting down.
AACCGAGTGATCCCTAACAGGATCAGTTCCTAATAGAACCTATTGTAATGTCTCTAATTGGACAAGGCTCCTAACAGAGTGGACTTCTAAAGAGTTCAAAATAGCTTGTGGGTATTCATCCCCACCATGGTTTTTCCCAGTTGGGTTTCCACGTGAAAATTATGTGTGTCATGTGTGATGCTTCTTTCTTGTGATGCTTTGTTATTTTCTGTCAAGTAGTGAATCATGATTATGTTGGCAAGATATTATATTTCTGATGATAGATTACTTGTTCATGTATAAGGGTGAAAAGGAAGTATAGTATTGAGTTGAGTGGAAAGCTAAGTGAGTAACCGGTTAATGCTTGTCTCAATCATTCTTAGCTTTACCGGTTGTACTCTGTTTCAAACCGGTGTCACTGCCTACCAGTCATTTGAAGTGTCTGTTGTCAAACCGGTTTAGGATTGTGTTTTTGTCTATAGTGATTCACCCCCCCCCCTCTCAGTACTGGCTTGGTACTATCCATTCATCATTGACTTATCAATTGGTATCAGAGCATCCTCCAGGTCCTATCTGTTATAAGCTCAACCACTTGAGGAAAAGATCCTAGTCCAATGATGAAGAGGGAAGGTCCAAAGTTCAACAGAGATAATTTCACTATATGGAAAGACAGAATGAAGATATTCATCAGAAGCATGGGTGCTCAACACTGGAGCTATGTTGAGAATGCTTATGTTGCCCCTGTCGGTACTCTCACTGATAACCAAAAGAGAGAGATGTAGGAGAATGGGCAAGTCATGGAAGCCCTAATTAGTAGTTTATTTGACATTGAGTTTATTGATGTCCAAGATAAAGTTAATCCCAAAGAAGTATGGGATACTCTTGAAAGTATCTATGGTGGTGATGAGCATGTAAAACAAGCTAAGGAAGAAAGCCTTAAAGGGAATTTTGAAGACATGCAGATGGTTGAAGGTGAAACCATTCAACAGTATGGAATAAGAATCAAAACTGTTGTCGGAGATATCAAGAGTGAAGGTGGTAAAATAGAAGATTCCACTGTAGTGAGCAAAGTTCTGAGATCCTTATTACCGGTCTATGCAATAAGGGTTTCTGCTATTTAGGAGCTAAGATCGATAGACAAGACTAAGGTATCCCTAGACTCCATCATTGCAAAGCTGACAGCCTATGAGCTGAATAGTTTTGATGGCAGTGTTCAAAAGACTGAATCAACTTTTAAAGCCTCTATTGTACCATCTAGAAAAGGAAAAGAAGCAAGCACCAGTGATGAAACAAGATAGAGTAGAGTAATGGATGATGAGGAGTTTCTGATGGAATTTGAAGCTCTTCTTGACAGGAAACTTCCTAAAGGAACTGGTAAATACAAAGGTAAGCTCCCTTTGAAATGTTTTTCTTGTAACCGGATAGGATATATTGTTGTAAACTGTCCTAATGGTGACAACAAGGACAAACCGGAAAGGTTTAAGAAATTCAAAGGAGGAAACCGGAGAAACTATTTTGTGGCAGTTGTTGAAGGTGTCACAGATGAGGAATCAGAAGATGAAGAGAATGAAGACATTGTGTTTGTTGTTGTAAAGGAAGATATGTCAGACAAGAAGGCTCTTGTCTCCCGCTTTGATAATTCCAATGAGGGGAGATTATTGACAGTGGCTATTCTCACCATATGACTGGTGACTGGAGCAAGTTTCTATCTCTGGAAGAATATGATGGTGGTGTGGTTCATTTTGGTAATGATGCACCATGTATGGTTAAAGTAAGAGGGTTCATCTCTTTGAATGGAAAGAGCAGTGTTGACAATGTGTATTGGGTTGATGGTCTCAGACAGAACCTTCTAAGTGTTGCCTAGCTGAATGATAGTGGTCTCACTCTGAAATTCAAGAATGGATTGTGCAGAATCAAAGGAAAGAATGGTGAATTGGTGGCCACTGGCATGCAGACCAAAGGTAATCTATTTCAACTAAATGCTAATATCAGTACCTATCTTATGGCTAAGTTTGATGATAGCTGGATATGACATAGGAGACTTTGCCATGTAAACTTTGATAACATTGTGAAGGCTAGTAAGATCAAGGCAGTTAGAGGATTGCCGGTGCTGAGCAAACTGGAAAATCCTTTGTGCAGAGAATGTCAACTAGGAAAAATGTCTTCCTCAACATTCAAAGGTAAATCTTTCACTACAGACAATTTACTTGATCTTGTGCATACTGATTTTTGTAGTCCTATGAAAACTAGGAGTGTTCAAGGAGATAGATATTTCATGATTCTGACTGATGATTGCTCAAGAATGATGTGGGTCACATTCTTGAAAGATAAGTCTGAAGCTTTTGGAAAGTTCAAAGCTTTCAGAGCACTGGTAGAAAAGGAAAGTGGTAGAAGAATCAAATGCCTTAGAACTAATCAAGGAGGGGAATTCACTTCCGATGAATTCAACAAGTATTGTGAAGAATTTGGCATCAAGAGGCAACTGTCTACCCCCCGAACTCCACAACAGGATGGCCTAGTAGAGACGAACAACCGGATAGTGGTTGAAGCAGCAAGAACAATGTTGATTCAAGGAAAGATCACTCACACCTTTTGGAGAGAAGCGGTGAGCACTATAGTCTACACAATAAACCAAGTACTCATCAAGAAAGGTAAGGTTAAAACTCCTTATGAGTATTGGACCGGTAAGACACCTGTGGTTAGCTACTTTAGAGTGTTTGGTAGAAAATATTACATCAAGAGGAGCGAACACCAGAGCAAATTTGATGCTAAGTGTGATGAGGGAATATTCCTAGGGTATTCCACAAAAAGCAAAGCTCTCAAGTGTTTCAATAGTAGGACCCAGAGAATTATGGAAAGCATCAATGTGAGAATTGATGAAACCTCTGAGCAACCTGAGGAAACCGACAATGAGCAAGCTGTAAATGAACCGGTTGCAACCTTCTAGGAACCAGTTGTCAGTCAACTGAGTACCAGTAATAGTGTTCTTGTACCAATAAATATTGATGCTGATGAAGATGAGGATGAAGAAGAAAAGAAAGAGGAATCTGACAAGACCATTCCTCAGTATGTCAAACTGAATCATGATCCTAAGCAAATCATAGGAGATAAGGATGCAGGAATCCTTACAAGAAGGAAGATCAGAGAAAACTTATGTATGATCTCTGAACTTGAGCCTAAATCATTCAAAGAGGCACATAAAGATGAAGACTGGATCAATGCAATGGAAGAGGAACTTGACGAGATAGAGAAAAATGGTACATGGTCCTTGGTACCCAGACTAGAGCATAAAAATGTCATTGGTACCAAATGGGTTTTCAGAAATAAGTTGAATGAGGATGGCACAGTGATTAGAAACAAAGCTAGATTGGTGTGCAAAGGATATGCCCAAGAAGAAGGAGAATACTATGGAGAAACCTTTTCTCTTGTGGCCAGATAGGAAGGAGTTCATATGCTTCTTGCATATGCAGCCTTTAAAGGATTCAAGGTATATCAAATGGATGTAAAAGCTGCATTCCTAAATGGTGTACTTGAAGAGGAGGTGTATATAGAGCAACCAGATGGGTTTTCCCTATCTGAAGACAGTGACATGGTGTGCAGGCTACATAAAGCCTTATATGGTCTAAAGCAAGCACCTAGAGCATGGTATGAATGCCTGCATTCCCATCTTGTGAAGATTGGATTTGAGAGAATAAGTGAAGATAGCAATATCTACTTGAAATCTAAAGGAGATGAGATCCTGATCTATGAGGTATTTGTTGATGACATTATCTTTGGTGGTGATGACAAGATGAGTCATGAGTTTGCAGATGAGATGAAGAAAGAGTTTGAGATGTCACTCATAGGGGAGATTAAGTTCTTCATTGGACTGCAAATTCAGCAGATGAAAGATGGAATCTTTATCACTCAATCCAAGTATGTCAAAGAGGTGTTGAAAACCTTTGGCATGGAAGATAGCAAACCGGTTGGTACACCGATGGTGACTAGTTGCAAATTATCAAAAGAGGATGAGTTAGCATTGGTTGATGAGAAGGAATACCGATCAATGATTGGTAAGTTGCATTATGTAGTGCATAGCAGACCAGACATTGCACATGTAGTTGGCATTACTGCAAGGTTCCAGAAAAGTCCAGGAGAATCCCACTTGGTTGCAGTCAAGCGGATTCTTAGGTATCTAAAGGGAACAGTTGACTATGGATTGTGGTATCCATATAGCAATGATTTCAACTTAAAAGTATTCACAAATGCTGATTGGGCAGGTAATGTGGATGACTGGAAGAGCACAACCGGTGGTGCATTCTTTCTCAGTGGTAGACTGGTCTCATGGATGAGTAAGAAGCAAAGTTGTATCTCTAAGTCTATAGCAGAAGCGGAGTATGTTGTAGCTTTCATGAACTGCACTTAGACAATCTGGATGAAGCATGTATTAAATGGCTTCAAAGTTCCTGTATCTGAACCAGTAAGTATATTCTATGATAATGCAAGTGCTATAAATATTTCAAAGAATCCAGTTTTACATTCTAGAACCAAGCATTTTGAACTTAAGTATCATTTCTTGAGGGAAAAGGTTCAGAATAAAGAGATTGCACTAGAACATGTTTCCAGTAAGGAGCAGTTAGCAGACATATTCACCAAGCCTCTCCCAAAGGCTACATTTATGTACTTAAGAGGTGAATTAGGGGTACTACCCCTTCAGGAGGTGAACTAAAGGTATTTGCTCCACCTTAGTCAAGTATTACATAGTCAAATTTTTTTTTTAGGATTGATGTGTTGAAGGATGCTACTCCTTAGGGGGAGTAGCATAATGGAACAGGGAAGCTTGTGCCTCCACTTTGGCATTGTTGTCAAAAGAGGAGAAGAAGTGAAGTGAAGCGGAAAAGATATCTGTAGAAATTGATATGAGAAGATGTGAAGCAGAGAGATATCTTTGTATATTAACATCAATGCCAAAGGGGGAGATTGTTGGCATTATGTGAACTGGTATGAGGACATAATGACATTGTATGTTGTCATTGATGTCAAATATGCTAAAGAAGAATGAACCAGTAATGAGCTGGTATATGTGAGAACTGGTATAACATTGTCAACTGGTATATGTTCCAAAGTGAAGCAGTATGTTTGTTCAAGGTGAACCGGCATGTTGTTATGGGAACTGGTACATGGAACCTTTGTGTGACTACTGGTTGGTAGTCTCAGGGTTTCCGGTTGATGAGCTTCAAGCCTGTGTGACTCAATCGATGACTTTGTGCGATGAGTTAGCATTGCAAAGCAGAACAGACTGTGTTGCCACATCAACCTTGTGCACATGAAGGATCTTGCATGAAGGAGATTGTTCCTATCTACCTCGAGAATGTGCGAAGTCTGTAAATGGTGAAAACGTGTTATGGGTTATCAGCCGCCATGAAAGCGGTAGAAGATGAACAATGGAGAACATCTTGAGTTCAGTTCAAGACTGTTGCATTTAATGCAATGTGCTCAATGGTCAGGATTGAACCATTTGAATTGCTTAACCTAACAAGCTTAGGGTTTAGGGTTTATGCTCTTGACCTGTCTGTTTCCTATAAGGTCGATGTTGTGTTTCTTTCTAAGGTTGTTGGCAAAAGTTGTGTGTGTGTATCCAAGTGAAGTGATACGAGATTCTTGCCAGACCAGAGGAGAGAAGTGATATTTGCAGAGTGTAAGTGCAGAAGGTGAAGAGGAGCTAAAGCGGATCTGCATTGGCATTGAGTGCTATCATCAGATCATTGTAATACTTGTTGATCTTTAATCACTTCAACAGTTGAGAAATCCCTTAATAGGGTAGTCTTAACCAACTTGTTGTAATTCCTTTAACAAGGTGACTCAAAGCCATTGAGCTATTGAAATCCTTTAACAAGGTAACCTTTAACTGGGTTTAACCCTTAACTGGGTATTCTAGCCATCCTTAACTGGGTGATCCCTAAGAGGATCGGTTCCTAACAAAACCTATTGTAATGTCTCTAACCGGACAAGGCTCCTAACAAAGTGGACTTCTAAAGAGTTCAAAATAGCTTGTGGGTATTCATCCCCACCATGGTTTTTCCCAGTTGGGTTTCCACGCGAAAATTATGTGTGTCATGTATGATGCTTCTTTCTTCTGATGCTTTGTTATTTTCTATCAAGCAATGAATCATGATTATGTTGGCAAGCTATTATATTTCTGATGATAGATTACCTGTTCATGTATAAGGGTGAAAAGGAAGTATAGTATTGAGTTGAGTGGAAAGCTAAGTGAGTAACCGGTTAATGCTTGTCTCAGTCATTCTTAGCTTTACCGGTTGTACTCTGTTTCAAACCAGTGTCATTGCCTGCCAGTCACTTGAAGTGTCTATTGTCAAACTAGTTTAGGATTGTGTTTTTGTCTGTATTGATTTAGCGCCCCCTCTTAGTACTAGTTTGGTACTATCCATTCATCATTGAGTTATCATGGAATGGCTAGGTGCTTCTTCTATCATAGGGTTTCTAGGTGTCCTTGATTGTTATGGTTTTTCTCTTTGCCCAAATTTCAAGGGTGGTCCTACTTGTAAAATGTTTTAGAAAGCTTTTTAAAATCAGCTTGTTGTCTATTCCGTTGAAGGTAGCGACTCTTGTGCAAGGGATATTTTCAAGAAGATGGTTCGAGGTTCCTTCCTAAAGCCCTTTGTACTAATTAGGAGATTTTGTGTGTTTGAGATTCCTATTCTCAGCAGTTATTGCTTTGGTCAAAATCCTCATTTCAAATAGGGTTTGTCCATTTTTAGTTTTGTGGTCCTAGTGGTCTCACTACTTGTGAGATCCTCCTTGTTTTGTGCCAGTGTGGTAGTAATGGTTAGGGCCTCATCCAAATATGATCCAAATTTGATTGTAACAAGAAGTCTTTTCTTTGCATGTAAGGTAATGAATCTAAGCTATATCATAGTGACAACTTATTGAAAGATATACTATTTTTTTAATATTGCTACTTGAATAACAAAGAGAATGAAGGGAAAAAATAGAGTTCTCCAAATTTTGGTTCTCAACCATCTACAAACAAAAAATACTATTCTTATGAATATGCTAAATAATTTAAATAACTTTAAAATCAATCAACTCAAAATTTAATGGGAATATATAATTTTTTACTTATTAAATAAAACATAAGTCAAATCAATAATGTCAATACTCAAAATAGAAAAATTAACTCTAATATAATTATTTTAAAATAATGCCAATACTTAAAATAGGAAAATTAACTCTAATAGATTTATTTTAAAATAATACCAATACAAGGAGAAAAATGTAGATGGATTAAAATAATATTAATAGACCTAAAAATAATGGAATTAGAATTATTTATATATTTTACACTTGTTAAAAAATTTCATTGATGTATTTTACATCATTATAGTTCACAATAATAAGATAAACTCAAATAGTCAATCAAATTTATTTCAACTAAATAATTAGATTTATTTTAAATAGTAAAAACTATAAATAAAATAATAAAAATTAACCAATATAATCAACTAGACTTAAAAAACAAGTGTCACATAGTGGTGGGTACTTGTCATCATAGTATTGTTATAAATATATTTTTTCTAATTTTTAATTATTATAATTTTGAATAATAATAAAAATATTTGTTTTAATTTTTACTTATTATAATTTTAAACCATTTTTATTATAAAATACTAGAATAATTATATTTATGTAATATTAACTAAAATTATCATTTTGATAAAATAATATAAACTAGCAATTGAACTTTGGTGTGTAATGGGTATGAGGAAGAGGTGTGGAAGGTCAATTGGGGAAAATTTGGTATATTTTTTGGATAAACTTGTGTAGTGTATGAGGTCAATTTTTTGCCATGATGTTATTTGTGCAACAAATGACTTAATTTAGAGGTGATAGTTTAAAATCATCTATGCACCCACCTAAAAGGATTCAATCATTATTGAAATCAAACCTTTGAACTGAGAAGATAATCAAGTTTTATGAGCAACAAGCTCATGTTATGTTTGCAATAGGGTGAGTCTGAGAGAGAAGTTGAGATAGGGCTAGAAAGAGGGATATATTATGGGGTAAGAGTGAGAGAGAGAGATGGTTAAAGAGATAGATATATAGATAAATAAGAAGATAGAGATATAGATGGAGTCAAAGATAGAGATGGAGAATGGGGAGAGGAAAATGGAGAGGAGAGAGATATAAGAGAGATAGAGCGAGAGGGGAGATGAATATATAGATATGGAGGAGAAAAATAAATAGTTGGAGAGAGATGAAGATATAGAAAGATAAAGATAGAGTTAGGAAGTGGTTCATAGAGAGAGGGAGAGATATAGTGGTAGAGAGAGATACAGATAGAGGGGTAGATGAAAGAAGTGATAGGGAGAGATAGATATAGAAAGGAAAAGAGACATGGATATAGAGATCTAGAAAGAGGGAGAATGAGAGGGATAGGGGTGGATAGAAGGAGGCATGTATAGAGATTAGGGAAAGAGATGAAGATAGAGAAAAAGAGGAGGAGGGAAAAAAAAGATAGAGAAAGGAAGAGGGAAGATAAAGTTAGAAAGAGAGGAGATAGAGAGGGAGAGAGAAAGAGGAAGAGATAGAGAGGTATATAAAGGAAGAGGGAGAGATTACACACACACACACACACACACAAAGATCTAGATAGGGGGATAGGGAGGGAGAGATGGAGAGAAATAGAGAGGAGGGTAACATAAATAGAGGGATGGGCCAAAGAGAGAGACAATGGGGGGAATTGATATGGATAGAGGAAAATATATATAGATAGAGAGGGACAAAGAGAGAGATAGACATATATCTATAGAAAGAGATATAGATAGACAAGCCAAAGAGAGACAGAGAGAAATATAGAAAAAGATATATTGTGCAAGAGATATGTTGTGAATGAGAGAGAGGGGGGCAAGAGTGAGGGAAGAAATATAACAAAGACAAGTAATAGAGATAAAGGTTTAAACTTTAGAGAGAGGGAGAGAGATAAAGAGGGCAAATGATATATATATATATATATAAGATAGAAAGGGGCAGAGAAGTGATGTTTAGGGATAGAAAGAGATCCAGAGAGTAAATATAACTTGTAAAATATAAAGGGGATGAGAAAGAGGGAGATGGAAGGACAGAAAAAGGGGGAGAGGGAGAAATAGAGATAGAAACAGGGTGAGAATTAGAGAAGGGGAAATAGAGAGATAGAAAGATAAAGATATATGAAGTGGTGTATGGAGAGGTAGAGAGGGATATAGTTAGAATGAGAAAGATGAAGGAAGAGAAGTGTATAAGATCTAGAGATAGTTAGATAGAATAGAGGTAGGGAGGGAGAAATAGGTTGACTGTTTGTTTGTGTGAGTGAGAGAGATATTGATATAGAGATAAGGAGGGAGAAAGAGAAATGTGTGTGAGAGTAAATTAGATATAGAGCTAGATATAATGAGGGACAAAAATATACAAAAAGATAGAAAAGGGGAGAAGAGGGAGATAGATGATATAGAAGTAGAGAGATACAAAAAATAGTGACCAGTAGGGAGAGAGAGAGAGAGAGGGAAGGATAGAGAGAGGGAGAGATAGAGAGATAGATAGTGAGAAGGATATAAGGGGAAAAGAGAGAAATATAGGGAGAGGTAAGAGATATAGATGAGGGAGAGAGATGGAGATGGAGATGGAGATAATAATCAAATGACATTCTACCATTAGCATAACACCCCAAGGATAATGCTATCCTAAAATTATTGGCATAAAATGAGTAATCAAAAGTTAGTTGATCTTTCTTGCTCTCTCGCTCTAAACAATTAATTTATGTGTTAAGTTGATATTTATTTTATTATATAAATTAGAATAAAATTTAAATATAACTATTCTATAATAAATAAAATTTTAATAAGACAAAATGTATAAATTCTAATATCTTTTAATTATTATTGGTAATTTCATTAAAAACACAAATAATAAAAATTAAATTTTAACTTTATAAAAAATTAATTCTTAAAATAAGAAGTAGAAGAATTAGAATAAATAAATAAAAAATAAAATATCTAATAAAAGAAGATAATATTAAAAGATATTCCTATTAAAAAAATAGTAATAAAAGAAATATTTTAATTCAAAATATAATAATTTTACTATAATTAGAATTTTAGTAAGATAAATAATTATAGATTAATTAATTATAGCAATTTTTAATTATTATAAAAAACATAAATAATAGAAATAAATTTAAATTTAATAAAAAATTATTTCAAAGAAGAAGAAGAATTATAATTCAATAAAGTTGATTCTTACTTTTTCAATATTTTTTTCTTTTAGAAACTTAAAGAAGATAGAATATTCTAATAAAAGAAATAATATTAAGAGATATTTAATATTTTGACTAAAATTAGATAATAATAATAATAATAATAAAATAAGGATTTTTTATTTTATGCATTTTTAATAATAAATAATATTAAAACGTATATTTTTTATTATAAAAGATTTTTTTTTTAATTAATATATTTAAGGCATAATAATTATAATATAGTATAAATTTACAGTGATATTTAATTTAAAAGCATAATCTGAATTTAATTTAAAAATTTATATAATTATAATTATAATAATAAAATTAATTTCAAATTTAAATATTAATTTATACAGTAATATTATATATTTTTGTATTAATGTGATATTATTTATAGTTGGTTTTAATAAAATAACTATTAGTTTATATGTTTATTTAAAAAAATATTTAATTATCTCACTCTCATCTTGATGATAGAACATGGATTGTGATCTGAAACATTGATGCTAATAAAAATATACATAGTTGAATTGATAAACACAACATATTAAAATATTTAATTTACAATATTATAAATAATAAGCAATAAAAAAACTCAATTTTTAAAATAAAAAAGAAATCTTTAAAAAACATAAAAAATCTATCATTCCTAAAAAATTGTTTCTATAATACCAAAAATTTAAAACCAATTAAGTTTTACAATATTAAATCTCAACTTTAGAAAACCAACTTTTTTTAAAACAAAAATAATAATCACTTTTGATTGGTGCAAATCAATTGATTAATTGGACTTTAATGAATATAACATTGTAAAAGAAAAATAATAATCACTTTTGATTGGTGCAAACCAATTGATTAATTGGACTTTAATGAATATAATAATATTACTTACAATAAATAATAATAAATGAAATAAATTACATATAAAATATTAAATATTCTAATAAATTAAATTCAATATTCCTTTTAAAAATAAATAATAAAAATAAATATAAATTTAATAAAAAATTATTTCAATGAAGAAGAAGAATTATAATTCAATAAAGTTATTAAGAGATATTTAATATTTTGACGAAAAGTAGATAATAATAATAAGATATGGATTTTTTTATTTTATGCATTTTTAATAATAAATAATATTAAAACGTATATTTTTATTATAAAAGAGTTTTTTTAAAATCAATATAAATTTAAGCGGTTCTATAGTCTTGCATTCTTCTCCTTAATTTTGAACCATTGATTTTAATAAGTAGGTGCTTCACTTCATATAGGGAATGCCTTTGGCATAATAATTATAATATAGTATAAATTTTAAAATATATATTTTTCTTAAAAGCATAATCTAATTTATTTTAAAAATTTATATAATTATAATTATAATAATAAAATTAATTTCAAATTTAAACATTAATTTATAATGTAATACTATATTTGTTTGTATTAATGTGATATTAATTATAGTTGGTTTTAATAAAATAACTATTAATAACTATTCATTTATATGTTTATTTTAAAAAATGTTTAATTAGCTCACTCTCATCCTGATGATGGAACATGGAGTGTGATACATTGATGCTAATAAAATCTACACAGTTGAATCCAGAGACTCGACATATTAAATATTTAATTTACAATTTTATAAATAATAAACAATAAAAAAACTCAGTTTTTAAAATAAAAAAGAAATCTAAAGAAAATATAAAAAATCTATCATTCCTAAAAATTTGTTTCTATAATACCAAAATTTTTAGACCAATTAATTTTTACAATATTAAATCTCAACTTTACAAAACCAATTTTTTTAAAACAAAATAATAATCACTTTTGATTGGTGCAAACCAATTGATTAATTGGACTTTAGTGAATATAATAATATCACTTACGATTAAATTCGATCCCAACAAATTAAATTACACTAGTATTCCTTTTAAAACAAAAATAATAATCACTTTTGATTGGTGCAAACCAATTGATTAATTAGAATTTAATGAATATAATAATATTACTTACGATAAATACTAATAAATAAAATAAATTACATATAAAATATTAAATATTCTAGTAAATTAAATTTGATCCCAACAAATTAAATTCTATGCAGTAATCAATGAAAAATATGATTTCTGAAGGGAGGTGGTACTACAAATTAATCCTAAGAACTTTTTTAAATTATTAAATTTACTACTTAGAATCCTACTTGACCGAGTGAAAATGAAAGGCACTTGCAAAGAAAACTAGTAGTTGTCCAATTTTCTAGCATTCCTATCAGCTGCATTTTGTGTTGGGGTGACCCACATTGACGTGGAAATATGAAGATAAAAGGAAATGGGCATACGACACATGGATTCCTCCATGTGTCTGCTTTAGACTTTTTAAAGTATTGAAATTTACGTGTCAAATAAAAGGCCGAAATTTCCATATTTTCTTATGGTAGCAGATCTTTTTTCCCACATTTGTATTTATGAAGTTTGGTATGATAACAACAAAATAAATTTTCTTTTTTTCTACCAAATTTTTTAAATTCTTATACTTTCATTGATAGCAGTTTTTTTCTCTTGGACATTTTGTTAAAATTATTAATTATATTTAATCACACTCTTTATGTGAAGTCATATCTCATGTAAGAGACAATCTGTCAAGCATGATAGCTATTTAAGGATCTTTGAAAATTCATTTATTAAAAAATAGTAAAACATCAATTTATACTTTCTAATTTTCTATATGGTATCAAACCAATACTTTTCTATTTGTTTTTGATGAATGATATAATATGAATTGATGTGAATTTTTTGAAGTTATGGATCAATGTAAAAAATTTTGTGAAACATCTATTATATACAACATGTTATGAATTATTGTCATCACTAATATGAACACATCATATGCAGAGCTCTAAAAATCAATAGCCTAAGATCACAATTGTTGAGAACTATAAGAAATCTTATAGAATACACATAGGAAAAGTTTGTAGATATAAAGATTGTACCACATGAAAATACATAAAGATTGTATCGTGAAAACATATTCTCTCAATTATTTTTCAAAATCCAAAAAAGAACTCACTTCATGATTTAAAAAATAAATTGAATAAACGATTTTCTTGCAAGGTATTCACTGATGGTATATTTTACACATTGATGGTGGAAGGGAATATAAATTTCAAAATGGCTACTGTCAAGGAACAATTCAACCAATTAAGAGTTTTGATTTAGGTTTTTTGTTGTTAGGTGCTAAAGTTGAATTATTAAGTGTAAATTATTAAATTTGTGTGAGTGAAAATATGTGCAAATATCATGATATCCATTAATGCACTTTCAGACAAAATTTGCACAATTATAATTGGAAATATCAGGTAAAATTGCAACTTTAATGATAAAGAGTTCAATTGATTTCATATAATATTTGGTAAGTGTAAATACTTACATTTCATGAGGAAATAAAGTAGTCTTTGTCAAACACTTCAAGATGGTGAGAGGGGGGAAGGTGAACCAACATATGTTAAAACATAGCCAAATCAACTATTCAATTATCATTGCCCTCTGTGCAACATTTTCTTCTTCTATGAAAGAGCATGATGAGCAGGAATAGTCGAGCGAGTGGGAACGAGCAAGCTAGGGCTTCTACGATTGAAGACTCAAGTGAAGGGGACGAGGATGACAATATTGACGGTTTGGGAGAGGGTTATTTTACTTTGTCCTGTGATTGATGTTCTGCCGCATGCGTAGGTTGTGCCCTTTGTGTGAGTTTGAGTGGAATTGGAAGCAGATTTGTCAAGGCTAGGGCTAGGTGTGGAGGGCAGGGAGGCGTTGTAGTGCTTGCAGAAATCAAGGTCGATGGTGATGTTGAGGGTGACGCATGTGGTTTATGCCATTCTACTCCTTTCCTCCTACACTCCTTTGCTATCTAAGGTAGGCATAGGGTGTTGGGAGCAAGGCTTTGACTAGTCATAGGAGTGTGTGGTTGTGTTGGCTGGTGTCCTTGGCTCTTGGTATGTGTAGGTCCCTCTATTTTGGTTGTTTTTGTCAAGCTCTAAGTCAGGCTTGTTCATTTTGACTCTAGCTTTGTTGGTGTCTCCCCACAATAGTTTGTAGATTTGGAGATGGAATTCCTAGCATTTTGGGGGTGGGGTTCTTACTTTCTTTGGTTGGCCTGTTGCAATGTTTTCTTTGCTCAGATTGTGTGGGGCTTCCATTCATTGTGGGTGGTATGGCCTCCTTCAGTTGGTTGTTATGGCCTATGTGTAATTTTTGTTCGACATGTTATCTGTGTGGGCCCTCTATTCTCTCCTTATTTTCTTGTTGTTGAGGATTTCTTCTATTCCCCTTGCCCGTTCTCATGAATCTCAGTTTGAGGTGGTTAGCTCTCCTATGGAGATGGAGAGGCTGCATGGGTTTCGTGTTGAGAGAGAGTTGTCTGGGTAGTCGGTCTACTCTCATTCTTGTCATTTTGAGGTGGTCGTTTGTCCTATTGAGGTGGAGAGTAGCAATGAGTGAGCATTTTGACTGCTATTGTTCATGTTGCTAGTTGAGGGAGCCTATCAAAACCCTCATGGAATTCTTTGCAGAAGGTTTTGGGTGCCTTGTCAAAAGCCACTTTCCCAGATTGTTTTGTTGGTTGAGGGAGCTTGTAAAAATTCTCTTGGCTTCTTATGTAGAAGGTTTTGAGTGCCTTGTCAAAACCTTGTGTCCCAAATTGTGCCTTCAAGACAAAGTTGTTGTTGTGTGGGCCTTGACAGGTTGCGAGAGCCTTGTAAAATCCACTCTCAATATTGAGGGAGCCTGGGAAAACCCTATATTTTTTGTTTCTTTAAGGGATAGGTTGGATCCTAGTAGTTTTCAAGGGCCCAATTTGGCTAGTGTTTTTTCTTTTGTTAGATTTAGGCTTTGTGGTTTTTTCTGGCCTAGATATTGTATTGCAGGTTATGGGAGCCTAGGAAAACCCTTCATGTTGGTTGAGGGTGCTTGAAAAAACCCTTGTTATTTGTTGTTTTGAGGTCTATTGTTTACTAACTTAGACTCTCTTCTTGGGCCAACCTATTTTGTAATGTTTTATACTTGATGTTTGGTTGGTGTTTGGTTGGTTATGGCTGCTCTAAATTTTTATAATTTTTATGTAGTCTTTGGGTTTTGGGCTCTAGATTCTCATAAGTCCAAAAGGTTTCAGGTCCTTTCTAAAACTTGTTGGTTTCTACCAGGTAGTCTAGTCCATTAATCGATGGTAGTTCTCTGGTTGTAATGGTTTTGGGGCCCCTTCAAAACCCGTTTTATCCTAATAAAAAATATTCAATTATCATTCATTCTACTCAAGAATGTGATTTGAAAAACACCATCCTCCTACTCAAGAACGAAGCAATTCTGGACTCGAAGTGTGAAGACCCTATGGCCAAGTGTAAGGCCCACATTTGTGGGATTAGCCACATCTATCTTTGTCATACAAGAAGGGAAGGTAATAAAGTGGTGAACTGGTTGGCTTCATTAGGATCATTTTCCTATAATTTAAAAATATGAATGAATATCTATGATATTCTAGATTTTGTTGGCACTATGATCTCTAAGGACATAATGATTAATGATGGACTAAAATCCAAGGATCACCTTTTTCATTATTTTTCCACCTTTTTGGCTACTACTTTTCTATTTTGGTGGTGGACATCTCTTCGAAAAAGTAGCATCACTTCCCCCTTTTCCCATAACTCTTATCGTGCTCAAACTACTAGTATTTTCTCTAGTCACCTAGTTTTTACTTTGAAGCTCTCTATGATTGAGATGGGAGGGTACCTAACACAAATTGAAATTGATTCATGTGATGAATTCAAAAGTAATGCTAAACTATGGTAGAAAGTGGTTAAAGGAAACCTCGATAGTTATGTTGAAGGCAAGTAGGGTTTCAACTTGGATCTCTCCAAGAATTTTGACTACGCTTCGAAAAAGGGGGAGCTGAAAATTGGAAACGTTGCCTTCAGAGTCACTCTAGATTTGATTGTCATGATTACTAGGATTTTGTGGGATATCAATTTCCCCAAGAAGTCAAAAGTGTCCTATAAGGAGGAATTTAAGCATTTTTTCAAGTCAAGAGAAGGGGTTTCTAGGTTGCAAAGTGCTTATAACAAAGAAGAGCTACCCGATATTTGGAAAGATGTTGCCCTTTTGTTGATAAAATTCTTTACTCTGAATGAGAATTTCAAAAGATTTCATACCCAACTTTTTCCAATGTTAAACCACCTTAGGGATGGTATAAGGATTAATTTTTCATACTAGGTTTGTTCTTGATTATCTTAACCTATTGCAAGAACTAAGTCTTAAAAATTCTCTTCCCCTCCATCAAGGGTTAATTTTTAGACTCTATAAATTTCACCTTGCTTTAACCCCTCCTATTGGGTCCTTGTTAAGTCCTCTCGGCCCCCCACTGGACCCAAATTTAGTGGTTAAGATCTTTGGTGCCGCAATGGAAAATCCCAACCCCACTATTGGCTACTCCTCTAAACCTAAGCTTGTCCCTACCCACTTTAATCCCATGAGAGAAGAAAAACAATATAACTCTCTTAATCCACCTCCTAAGGATGTGGATTTTACAGATACATGCAATGTTGTCGTTGATGTCAAACAATGTGGTCCTAATGATTTCTAGTTCGAACATTAGTAGAGTTAGCTACTATGCTGAAGTACTTGCAGTTATGTTTTTGGACCAAAGGTCGCTATGATTAGTTCTATGGTTTGGACGA